>NC_088988.1:19390008-19690008 GCF_963932015.1 Anas acuta | reverse complement strand
TAAAGCCAGGAGCTCATTCTGAGAGCTGAGAGGAACGAGGCTGAATTTATTAACTAATATGCCAGGAAGAGCTTTGTATTAATAGGCCTGTACTGCAAATCTTTTAACATGCTGTTCAGCTGCCTATAGAAGGTGATGGTTATGAGGAGAACAGGCAGTATCTGAAATGACAAATAGCATGTTTTAAAGCAGTGTTTCTGGGCAAGAGTTAGGCCCTACGGGAATAGCTCCAAATTGAATGAAAAAAAAATATTAAATTGTTGTCTTAGGTTGTGATTTTTCATTCAGCAACCCAGTTCAAAACTGTCAGTCGTGTTACTTTGGTCAATTGCATACTGGATTTTTTTTATCTACTTAATGATTATAAGGTGCTGTACCTCATCTGACTGATATAGTAGCGAGTAACAGAGCCTTTTAGGGGGGATAGCTCATAATTTGGTGTTAAATGTTGCTGGGACCTCTCTAGTTTTCCACAATCCCCATCTACATGCAGACTGTAGAGAGCTAGGTGTCGGAAACCACCTGCAGGTAGAGCACTAGGTTCCCTTGGTGCCGCAGCCCAGGGGGTTTGTATTTGCCAGATGCAAATGCTTCTCTCAGTGGCAGTGGATGTGTGGTCCTGTATCTTTCACATTTGCTAGTTAATTTAATTAAACCGAGAGAGATGTCTGTCTTACCAAAACAATACATATTCATCAAACACTGTGGGAGATATAGTTCAGAATAGAAATGACAGAATTAACAAAGGGGAACGTGAGGCAAAGGTGGGTCAAACCTCTGAAATTACATGGGGCTGGTCGTTGTTGCCACGTAACCTGGACACATACTTCTTAATCTGCTACACAGGAGCATGGTCTGGTGAATGCTGATGTACAAAAAGCTTTGTAAATCCAATTTTTCTTTCTGTTTAAGATGTATGAAGGTGGGTGTTTGTTATATTGGTCAGTTAATGTACTGTACTCACCAAGGGCCCCCGTGCTGACTTGCTGACTTTGGGTGCAAGAAGCAATAGAGCTGGGACAAGAGGAACAGCTAATGGAGGTGAGTCATTCAAAGTACTCAGGTGTTTTCTGTATCAAGAGACCTTGTTTGGAGTTTGTTGCCAAGGAGACCAATTGCTGGACATGTGCTTCAGCTGTGATGTTGCAGAAGGCTGGCCACATACGACTGTTCCTGGCTGTTGGGACCCTCATTTTGTGCTGGTACTGCTGAGGTCTCTCCTGAAGGATGGGCTGAAGAAGGCTGTGGGAAGATTGGTACCAAAAAGGAGAATTCATGGGTAGGTGAAACCTTGTACTTGCATTGCCTATGGTAAGATCATTGCAGAAGCAGTGAGAGCTTAATTTCAGAAATGTTCATGTGGGTTGAGGGAGGGGGTACAAATAGCAGCTGCTAGGAATTAGCCATCCAGCAGTCTTCAGGGTGGAAGTGTGAGCAACTGCAGCAGGAATAATAAGGTAGCTGAAAGTTTTTGGCAGTTAGAAAACCTGTCTCTGTGTCTTTAGAGTTGTAGATGGGGAATGGATGTGTGTAACTGGTAATGGGCTGAGGAATTGGCCTGTTCAGGTAAAAGCAGAGCCACTGCTGATTTTGAGAAGACACTGTGCCTGCTTTCTGAAAATATGCTGCTGATGCAGAGGAGCAAGCAGTTGTTTTAGGTGAATGGCTCTCACAGCACAGTGGGTCATAGCTGCTTTTTAAGGGAGTTTTAAAAGGTGTGAAAGGAGGTATGGAAAAATGTGAATTTGGTTATGTGAAATAAGAAAGTATAAAATATGTGAAAGGAAGTATAAAAACACTTCAGATAGCAAATTCTAGGTGTTTTCTTGGATGTGATTTAACTTTAACTTCAAGTATTTCCTACAGTGAGTTATTTTGGGGTTTGAAACAGAGCTTGGGTTTCTTTGTTTTCCCCTTTCCTGTTTAAATGTTCAAAATGCAATAACTGGATAGATTAACCTAGTTTTATACCACAACCAGTGATGTAATCTGAACTGAAACAGTTGTATGAATGCATTTTTATTATATACATGCAGTAGTGATAGGAAAGCAGAAACGTGAGTAAGGTAGTTTGACAGTATATTGTTAATTGTTGTTGATTATTCCCCAATTAGCTTTTTCTTTGGAGAGTCTGGGTACAAAAATCATTAAGAAAGATGTGTCCCTGCTGTATGCAATTCCGAGTTCAGTGTAGGAAGGGGTATGTTAGAGACAGCTGTGATTAGTTCCCCAATTTGCTAGTATTAAATCCATTAAGTATTTACTGTCTCAGCTAATGAAGAGATGTGGGAATGGTTGTGAATCAGCAGGGGAAGAATGGCGAGCAGTCATTTTTGTGTTACGCAGTTTCCAAGAAAGGTCCTTCACAAGCAACGGGGAGTTTATTGCATTCTAGTGAGGTATGAGCACAGGCAGCAGACACAAGTTTGGTTTGAGCAGCCTGTGGGTAGACAGCAATACCAGTGGTGTACAGGAGAGGTTTAGCTTAGGTAAGTGATTTGTGGGGGCTGTTCAGAACACCTCACTGAGTCATTAGAGGAAGGCCTCTTCAGGTGATTTACCAACTGCAGTAAAGGTGTCTTGAATGCTTTGGCTGTTCACATCTCTTGTTAGTCTTCATTTGTCACCTGTTTTTATGTGCTACGAGCGCGCGATTACCTTGAGGAGACCTTTGAACATCTCTTCAGTACCCTTCACTGTAAATAATGAATACCTGGCTGTTATTTATCAAAAGGGACCGCTAAGCAGCATTTGTCTTCTGGTCACTGAAGTAGTTTAACAAATGCCGATGGTAGTAGCTAGGGGAAGCTGTATCCTATTTATCTGCGTGTCCATATGGCAGAACATGGTATGTCCTTAGGCACGATGTTTCATTGTGCTGCAAATTCCGGTTTGTATGGCACTGCTATTAATTATGTCTATTTAAGACATCCATTAATGGTCTTTCCTGTTAATTAACAGGACTACGCCAATAAAATTCTATTAGTTTCCCCCTATTAATTTAATATTATAGGCACTTAACAGATGTCTTAATTGGATGTTACACTGATAGCTGTAAGCAAAATTAAAACTAGGTCATTGTCCTGCAAAGGAAGTTTCTACTATGATTTATGCTTCTTAGCACTTTATTTTTCCTTCTGGATTCTCATGGGAAACTAATGGATTTCAGTGAGCTTAAACCCAAGATATTACTCTACCTTTTATACACTAACAACTTCAAGACACCTTGATTTTGCTTCACAGTTGTTAATTGTAAAAATCTTCTAGCCTTTGTCACTTTTGAACGTTATCTGTCTTTTCAGAAGCTTTTTCAGCCTCTCACCTACTTTTCCTTCAGTGTGAAATGACTTATTTTTTCAGTCAATAAATGTTTTATTTCCATTCCAACCTACTTCAAAGGGGTTAAAGTCCTGAATTCAGAGGGGATAGAGGATTGTGTTCTGTTTGTAAACAGATATTGCCTATGCTGTTAGGCAAAGTGATCAGAATCTGGGTCAGTGATGCTGCGGCTGGTCTGTCTGAGCAATCCTCCCTGGGAGATGCAACTCCTGTAACCCAGAATGCTGACTGGCTTGGTCAGTGTTCTCATGGGTATGCTAAATGGCTTGTGCATTATTACAGTGCTGCTATAAGAGCACTACCTCTCTGCTTGAGCTATGCTCCTAACACTGGTACCAAGCTTCCCTGTGCAATGTATGTGAGAGAACAGCTCTTTTTTAAGGAAAGTACTTTAAGAAGTTTTCCTAGTTGGCTACAAACACTGGAATGGTGGCAGGGAAAAGTTCTCCATAAAAAAATGAATTCACAAATGAGACTAAAAAATCTGAAAGCTTTTAGTGCAAATATCAGATGCTTTTTTTTTTTTTTTTAAAAAAAAAAAAAAGAGATCCCAATACAGGGATTGTTTCCACCTCCCAGACAAGTCAAAACTGACTAACAGATCTGATTTGGAGGGACTGAATTGAATTTCAAAACAATCATCTGGGATTCCAAGAAGGATCCTGGGAAGTACTGAGTAAAAACAGGGTATGAAAAAAGGAGATAAAGGGGTAGAGGATACTTAAGTTAAATCCAAGTTATTAGAAAAGAAATTAAGTACCATGTAGTTCTCAGTACCCGGAATACAGAATTACTTAGTTTAAGTCTGATAACTTGCTTTTCTGGTAATGCTCAACTAAGAGCCTGTTAATTTTAAACACGTCATGGACCAGAATCCAGATGATTGTTTTGAAATTCTGAATTACCGTGTAAGCTCAAAAGACAACTTTAATACTTATATTCCTCCATTTAAAAACAGAACTTTTAAAATAGCATAAATAATTCTAGACTAATGAGTAATTTTACTACCTTGGTATTTATCAGTCCTTGCAAGTTAAATACTGAAGCATCTCATAGGGTTTAGCTGCAGAAAACAATCCAGAAACCTTTCTTGATCCTCTTAAAATGAATTCTGCATTGCGCTGTCAGGAAAAGATTCCTTTTGCAGTACAAAATACCTTTGCTGCTGACATGCAGAAGACATTTTTCCCCCTAATGCTTACTTTAAAAGTTTTTTCAGAATAGCATGTATGGACCATGAACTACTTATCTGTTTAGTACTTGGTTTTGGCTAAATGCAACTTGGAAATTTCATTATGAAAGCTAGACTAACTGCTATAGCCAGTCTGTATGCTTAGATTTTTCACTTATGTATCACTTACTTACAACAACATTAACCACTTGAACAGAGATATTCAAGGTAAAACCTATCAGTTGAACCAATTTACCTATTACAGCATATACTTGTACCAGGCAAAGATGTTGATGTTCACCCAGGAGCAACGATTATAGAAAAGCAATTTTCCTCAGCTTCAGTCTCCTTATATGGAGAAAATAGGCAGATGTTGCCCAGTTTATACAGAAGGCAACAGCAACATTTATCACAAAGTTCAAAGATAAAATCTTCATTGCAAATATATTATTAATAAACTGAAACAGAAGCCAGGGAATCAGTACTAAGTAGTTTTAATAAAAGGCAGAATGTTACATACTTACATACAAATAACACAACTAAACTCCAACAGCCTTACCGACTGCTTTCAAGGCAATGGAAGCTAGTCTTCAGTATGAAGAAATGCTCTAGAAAGCCTTCAAACAGTTAACTCCAATTTTAGTTTGCCAGATAACCTGATTCTCAAACTGCAGGAAAACAGTAGGCATTTTTATTAAACATACTTCTGTTTTGCTGTGAAATCATAGGTCAATAGTTCCTTTTAGCTTGAACTTCTTTGCAGATCGCTCACTTGCTCTGAGCTGGAACTTGCTTCCGTAGATGTAGGAAATGAACCCATCAATCTCCAAGCTAAATACATTGTTAACTTTGGGAACAACTGAAAATGCAAAAGGAAAGAAATTAATGAAAAAGGACTATAATCCCTGTTCAAAACAGATATTGATATACCACAGGATATTATTCACACATAGGCTTCAGGTTTGCCACATTTCACATTTATGCTTTATTAAGAGAAAAAACGTAACCCAACCTCTATCTTAAACAGCAATTACTAAAAGTTAGTCCTCTTCTACAAGTGTGCAGTAAGTGTTGCAGAGAACATGAAAAGTAAATCAGATGAATACACCACAGGCGCATTAGCTTCACTGGAAATGTTTTCTCTTGCTCACTTCTGAAATATTTTTGGCTTTTACACCATTGGTAAAAACATTGACTTCTGCTACTATGCAAAGAACTCAAAAGGACCAATACGGAACAAAGCACATTTGCTCAGAAGCAGTGTGAATTTAAGAAATTTTGGTTATTCAAATTGTAAGAAGCACTGAAAAAAATCTAGTATACCTTTTAATTTGTCCTCCTTAGTGATAATTTTGAAGATATGTTTAAACTCCTGTAGAATGATTCCTTTTATCCCAACGTAAGAGGGACATTTTGATTTTGTGACTGAAGAAACAAGAATACGTATACATTAAAAAAACTCAGCTGCAGTTTGTTTGCTGTTCAATGGTTGTCTCATGATTTCAAAAGCTCATTGTAATGTTCTGAAACAATGCAGTTACAGTAATAACTGGTAGAACACAGTTTTATTTGCAATCAGGTTTTCAAAAGCAGTTGAAGGTTAAGTAGAATTGATTAACGGAGAGAGCATTAATCAACACAGTAACAATTATGTGATTCTAGATTCAATGATACTGAAAAGAATTTAAAAAGCAGCATCTGAAATACGGGAGAGTCTACTGAATTTCAGATTTTTTTGTAAAGAAAATAAAACAATCAGAATACCTGTAACAATAGCTCCATGGAGATCAGCTTTTAGGAGTTTGGCCTGAACCATCTGTGGTTGTCTTGGAAAAGAGGGTAGGATCAGAGAAAGAAAGAAAAATATATGGAGAAGAGTAGGTTTACAAAGTGTGACTGTGACTACTGAAATCACAGTCAAAACTCATTTTACAGGTGTATATATACTCTTTCTATAACTCTGCTTCAAGAGGTAAAATAAGTAAACCTGAAAATAATTACTAATTAAACCCACTAATTTTAATATATCTCAACTTACGCATCTGGTTTAAGTCCATAGCATAGGTCTCTGATGTACTGTTTCCACAGTTCATGCAGTGGTAAGAAGATTGCATATCTGCAGTTAAAAGGCAAAGATTATTATACAAAACTTAGTAAATAATCAATGTTAGTCTTGACGCTTTAAATATAGATGGACTATATAATCTGCTCTAATACCTTGCATGGGAAGTAGGCTACTCTAACCAACAGGTTTGTTTTTATGAAAACAAACTAAATAGCCTCCTATCAACCCAAAACAGTGATGCATTAAGAGACTTCTACTCCCTACCTCCCTCCTTACTTCATTTTACAAACAAGGACTTCATTCAACATCTATTAAGTTGAGAAACCCGATACAAAATTTTGGTCATAGTTTAACTTTTAAAAACAGAAATCCGAGGCAATTGTATTTGGTTTTGATTTCTTGTATTTGGGTACACAAGAGGACAGAGAACCCAGTAACAAACAAGTTTGCTATATATTCAGCCAAAATAATTGCTGTGGATAATTGCCACAGAGTAACAGGCCGTATGTACTGAGGAGTGAGTAGCCACATATATGTGCTCCTGGTTTTTCCTTTTTTTTTTTTTTTTTTTTAATTAACTTCTCACACAAAGTATTTTAGATCTTACCTCTGCTGTTCCGGTTCGATTTCAAAAAGACGCATTTCTCGCCTCTGCTTGGCAGTAAAGCTTTTAGTTTTCTTCCTCTTTTGCTTTTTCCTTCTTTTGGCGTGATGCTCCAGAATCACAGCTTTCCGAGACAACACATCCTGGATGGCTTCATCCTTCATTTTCGGCATGCTGCGCTTCAGGAAGGCGCTTACAAAGGCTTTGGCCTCTTCTGACCTCTGAGGCTGCAGACATTTTGACGAGGCACTTTACAAAGGTACAGTTAATAAAGACTAAAACGGCTGCAGCCGCCTGCCAGCCGCACCGGCGACAAAGCCCCGCCGTGACCACGCGGGAGCGGTACCGACACGGCTCCCGTGCTGGAGCCCCGCGCCCAGCCCCCGGGAAGCCCCCAGCCCCTCAGCCGCCGGCGGTACCTGCAGGCTCAGCTCCTCCGCCGCCTGTCGGGGCAGCCCGCCGTACAGCGCACCTGCGGGGGGCACAGCGCGGGCCGTCAGCGGCGCCCGGCCCCCGGGGGGCCCCGAGCCCCGCCGCCCGCCCCCCGCCCCACTCACCCTCCATGGCGGCGGCGCCGGGCGCGGGCCGCTGACGTGCCCGAGCGTGCGCAGAGGCTGCGCCTGCCCGGCTCCTGAGGCGGGGTCAGCGAGCCGTGTGCTGCCTTAAGCGGGGTAGCAAAGAAACTTCAGGAAATACAGAAAATTACACGGCACTAATTGAGTTAAACTGAGGATTTAACATGGAACGCTTAGAATTTTATTAAAGACAATGTAACTGTGGTAATGAATTTGGTAGGCAGGAGAGCAGGCCTTTGGCTCTGGCACTGCCAGAAGGCTGCGCTGCAAGGGCATACGGGACAAAGGGAAGGGAAAGGAAAGGTGCCTCAAAGCTTCCTGAGCAAACAGAAGTAAAAAAACCAAAACAATGATTAGAGTCTGCTTGCTAGAAAGCTTCTTATAGAGAGGTTTTGCTACTTGGCATATCAGAAGAAATACCACATCATTACTCTGCTGCTGGCTAAGGTAGCAGATCCCAGCCTTAACCTCAAATTTCAGCAGCTATCCTGTGAGAGGTGACAAAGACTTCCTAGGTCTGGGAAAGCCTTGCTGCATATGACCTTGTTCCTGGAGTACACGGCTGCTGGTGTGGCTGGAACTGGGTTTCTGCAGAAGTAAGGGTCCCACAGAGCCCCTGTGCCTTGTAAATCACAAACCAGAGGGGCAGTCATCTCTAAGAACAAAATAAAATAATAATAATAAGAAGAAGAACCCAAAACGGAGAAGTAACGTTGCTAATCACAGTGAGGAGGTCCTGCAAAGGATGAAGCTGTGGCCAGGGTAGATTGTTAGATTAGCCATTTAGATTGAAGCAGATAGGAAACATTCAATGACATTAATTTCTGTTAGGCTTTTGAACAGCTACATTACTATTATTACAGCAGAGATCAAGGTGCAAAATGAACATTATTTCTAACCAGAGTTGCACATTCATATTCAAAAGACAAGGAAGATGCTACCTGCTGTGAGGTTTGCCTCTTCTGCCCCTGTAGCTGCCTCTCTACTCTTGGGATAAGACACGTCTTGCTCTTGGTACAACACAGAGGTGCTTTGAAACCAGTGCAGCTAATTCCTTTTCCTTGCCAGCCGAATCCCAGCTTGTGCTGCCCTCTGCTCAGACGTGTTGGTTCTCCAAATAAATAAAGTGTTTATATTCCTGTCACGGGGTTGGCTTAGCACATAATGAAGCACTGCTTGCTGAAGGAGACGTACCAAGCGAGTTACTGAGGCAGAGTATAGGAAGTGCAACAATTTGTTGAGTGCTGCTGTGGAGCACAAAGGCACTGAAGTGATACCTAATGGGGAATGAAATTGTAGACGTGTGTGTGTTTGTAAAGAAAAAAGGGCCAGCCTCTTCAGAGTATTAAGTATGAGCACTGATTGGTGTGTATCAGAGACCTCCTGGCAGTTAAGGACATTGCCACAGCAAACAGATCTCTTGATTTTACAAAGCTGTGACTCCTTGAGTTGTCATTGCTATTAAGAAAAGATCAATTTTCATGAATGGAGTACCAGGATGAGCACTATGGGTCTTCAGGGCCGTATGAGTGCTCCTTCACTGGATTTATGCTGCAATTCCTGAGGCACTTAAGGGATTAATAGTCAAATCAGTGTTGGCGATGCTGGTGTTGTAAATCCAATGATCCAGGCTAAACTGGTGCCTGGGGAAGCCAGTCTCTTCCAACAGCTCTACATCTTCATTTCCCAATTTATCTTCAGATACAATGGCTGAGGGAGCGAGATCAGTGCATTAGTATGTGTTCCAAGAAAATATGCGGAAATAGTGGAAATATGCGAACAAAAGAGCAAACAAAATAACTATAATGCATGTTTCTGAACGTGCAGTACCACTACTCCACCTGTCTTAGTGTTTTAGACCTTTGAATCTTTTTGCTTCTTCAAGTAAATCAGCGTGAAAGCATGATATAGGTTTATGGTGATATAAACCCCCTAATGTATATTATTTATTCCAAGTTACATGAGCCAGCACCTGCATTTCTTATTCCATTAAATCTATGTTTGGCATTATTTATTGCTCTCTAAATATATATATATATTTGTAAAAATCCAACACTGAACCACTATACATGTGTACAGTAGGGGGCTATATTGCTTTAGCTGTCGGTATTGCTGAATTACAGTGTGTGATGGGAAAAAGAATGTATGCAGGCCAAGTCAGGTCACAGCAGTGTCCTGGGGGAATGTCAGCGTGAATGTGGGAGCAATGACAGAAAGTGCTTTACAGTCACAGAAAGCTAGAATTTAGGTGCAGAGTAGCCAAAGACTTATGGTGAAATTGAATTCCTTCAAAATCCTCCTTCCACAGATAAATCTACTATAATGTAAAAGAAGATATTTGTATGACATAAGAATAGAAGATCAGATTGGTTGTTGTTTTTGTTTGTTTTTTTTTATTAAAGAGTTATCATGAGCTGAAGCTGGAGATGAGCACAGGTGGACTGATGTGTGTAAAAAGTGACCAGACTATAATCACTGTTACACTTTTGCTGATTGCAGGTGATACAAGAAATAGATACTGTAATTCTCTAAAAGACTATCTCAGCAAGCATTTGAGCTCTCAGGATCAATATAGCTTATTCCTCTTGGCCAAATTGCATTAGCAGTTGAATTTGGTCCCTTGGGACAGCTGTGCTAGCAAAAATAATTTCCATTTTAAATGCTCTGATCTGATTTCCTCCATCTGAATACCAGGCAGCTACCATAACTTCCCTACCGTGTGCCGAAGCAGTGTGCAGCCGGCCCAGGTACCTCAGCAGCCCCGTCACCGCCACCACCTTGCCGTCCTTCCTCCACCACCTTTTCCTTGTCCTGCTGACGGCTCCTTTCAGTCGGGCCCAGGTCAGGCCCATGCCAGCATTTCAGGCTGTGGAAAAGGCCGTTCCTGGGGAACGGGGGGTGCAGGCACACTAAGAATTGCTGCTCAGACAGCTGGGTAAACAGAGTATTTGGGATCAGTAGCCTGGACTTTCATTTCGTGGCACTGTAGGTTTACTAGGGGGGAGTTTGTAATGTTTATGTGTGGAAGCCCAAACTCTTGCATTATTGATTTATTTGATGAATTTCAGGCGGCTGGGTTTGGTTTAAGAGTGTGATCTTGTGATATACCTTCTGGTCCCACAAATGTTCCTTTTCAATGTGTTTTTCAGTAAGTTTTCTGCTTTATCAGTTTGTCTAACTCATTGATTAGGATGAGATATGTCCCCCCGATGCAGTAAACTATTCATGCTGACAGAAGGGTCATTATTACCCTAAAATCCCAGCTCCTTGTCCTCTCAAATTGCAGATGTCACTTATGCGTGAATAAGAAAGTCTGGCCTTGCTGTGCATGAAAAAATGCAATCCAAATATATATTAATGGGGCAGAAATCTGGGGGACATACAATAACCCCCAAATTCTGGGGGGGGTTTCAAAGCTTTTAACGATTTAAAAAGCTGGGCTTTAAAACACAGGCAAGGAAAGGAGCCAGCTCTTCTGGAGTCGCAGTTGCTGCTTGCCTCACCAGGGGGCAGCGCAGGACAAGGATTGGTGAGCCTGCCTCGGCGGTCTGCCTTGGGGCATCTCTTGCTGCAATCCAACTAGCGGTTTGAAGTTTAAAAATAAATAAATAAATAAAATTAAATATTGGTTCATCTTTTGGACGAAGTTTACCAGTTTGCATCTTCTTTTAGCATACAGGGTTCGAGGTCTCACATACCCCAACTTCTTTTACATTATAGTAGATTTATCTGTGGAAGGAGGATTTTGAAGGAATTCAATATCACCGTAAGTAAAGGAAGTGATTTTTTTTTTTTTTTAAACACCAACGTATTTTTAACATCAAAATAACTAGCTATATCCTTCATAAAACATATATAAAGAATGAGTGAAACTAGAATACCTGGGGATAACTACTGCAGAAACATCATTGCCCAGCCTCATACAATGCTAAAAAGTCACCACTTGCTCCCCAAAACAATAATGAAGAGTCAGTAAGCTGAGGTTTTGGCAACTGATATTTGGTTTCCCTGCGTGCTGAGATCACGCATGGTTCAAACACATCAGTATGATGGACACCGCTGTACACCTGAACAGCTTGTAGTTACTAATTAACAGCAGCGTTCTGCACCCATGCATTAATCTGTTACAGTCTGTCTTAGAGGCATTATTTTTCTTGTTTCTTGGGTTTCATCATTTAATATTTTAAAGCATAGCGAACATTGGCCTACATTGAGATAGGGTTGTATGATGCAAAATGGGTATTAAATAAAAATGATAAACTGTAACATAGTAATAGTTGTTGGAGTTATAGCAGATTGAACTGTTTAATGTGGCATTTTGTTTGATTTTGGTTAAACTATATTAAATTAACATAATTAAAAAGAATACAAATAAAAAGGTTTCAAGTACCAAAAAGATCTATTATGCTGGATGTTTCATCCAAGAAAAATGAAGACTTTTTTCCTAGGAAATGGTTGTCCAGTTCTGGAAGCCTGTTTGATACGGTTTGGTTGGGTCGACTTTGCAGTGCACCACTGGGGTACAAGTTTTGGCCATACCTGTGTCCCTGCAGACAACGACACCATTTGTAGAGTGCGAGAGAGACCTGCTAACCTGAAGAGCGTGGAGTGAGCCATCCGGTTCGATAACACACGTTGGCTTGTGCTATCCTTGTCTAAGAGGTGCATTTCTAAGGCCACACTGATGAAGGTGTCAAGTGCTGAGTCACCGCCTGGCTTTAGGTCCCCCCAGTTTGACTGCGTCTCACGGTGTGCCCGTGCACGCTGAGCCCTGCCTGTTTTACCTGTGTGTCTCCAGGTAGTGAGAAAAGTATGCCCAGAGAAAAGTATTTGACTGTTGAAACTGGGCTGAACAAGATTAACAGATTGATGGCCACTGCAGGCAAGAGCTTTATGAGGGGTGGTCAGGGTGGCAGCTGCTAGCATGGCCCTAATAGGGGGACTTTGGTCTTGCGATATGCAATCTGACTTCTTCCGAACTGCAGCTGTGGGATGGGGCTGTGCGGGGTTAATGCTGCTGTACTGCTTTGGTAACTGAAGAAAAACCAGAAACCTCCGTTTGTTTGAGTTCAGTGCTTTAGTAAGTACCTTTAAAGAAAATACCACCTCATGCAACAGAAAATATTTTGTCCATCTCTTCAGCACAAATCTGATAAACCATGGAGAGAGGCAGGTGTCCAAGGAGATAAAAGTAATAAATGTGGCTGCGGTTCAGGAGCGAGCTAGCCTGTCAGGCTGTTAATTAAATGGCGTTCCGGCTCAGAAATACTAGCAGCTAATAGATATACATGGCAATGCCAATTCATTTACCTCATCAGTGCATGTTAATTTTAGCATGAGCTTAACTTACACATTTTGCAGTGGGTCAAAATGGCAGTGGATGTGTGTGTGGGGACTTTCACCCTATAGTGATTATTTCAGGAGGTAGAGACTATTAAGCACTTTATACTTCTTAAGAACAGAACAGCGGGTGAGAATGGGTGAGAGAACATTTTTAATTTAGGCAGATCCTCTAAACAGAATAAACTAATCACAGACTTAGAACTGAGCTGAGCCATATTTGCAGCCAGCTGCCAGGGGATCCTTTCTTTGCCACAGCTCAGCAAGTGCAGAGCCCTAGTTAGCAAATAGTTTGAGCTTGAGTCACGCCTACGTTAGTGTAGTTCTAAAAGGATTTCTAAGAGTTACATTAGTGTGAAATTAGGACTGCTGCAATGGCAAATCGCACCTACAGGAAAAATAGCTGCTATTTGCGACTGCTCTGAGACCAAGGCTGCTTTGGTAGCTGCACAGAGAAGGTGCAGTAAAGGACTGCCTTGTGTGTAAAACTGCACTTGTATTCAGTGACAGAATTTTGTGTGCTGTCTGGCCTTTTAATGCTGATGATTGAGTCTTTGTTCAGGCCCACATCAGCTCTGGCCATTTGGCACTTACTGGTGACAGAGCTGCCCAGCTCCTTCTGGTTTGTGGTGGTGGTTTTTGTTCCTTTTCTGGAAGAAAACCAATTCCGGGGCCGGCCAGCAATCAGTGCGGGGGAGATGTCCACCTGACGTGGCAGGCAGCAAGGAGGCCGTGACCCCACTACGTGTGTGCATGTGATGTGTGTGCCTGTGTGCTACAGTCTCTCGCTAAGACCATGGGTGACCCTTGTGTCCAGTTGCAACCAAATTTGTCACCGACATCAAACTCATGTAACATCCCTGCAGCTGCCGTGAGCACAGCCGCCTACATCAGCAGCTGGGTGTGCTGCTCACATGGTGCTCTCTGTCCTGTGAGTCCTGAGTCACAAGGGCCTGCTGCCACTGGCAGCGCGGAGAGGTTCTGCTGTGTGCATGGGGCTTGTAAAAATGAGGCTGCTATTTACACTTCCAAGTGTGGCAATAAGGGCATGACTAAAGGTGTTTCACCTCTGAAACACACGCTGCAGCACAGCAGGCTTCTTTCTGGAAAAAAAATCTGATCTGTAAAAGTATCAACATTGAGGCAACGGAAGGCAACACGGATACTTCTGTCTTTGAGGAGGAATACTCTCTTGCCCTTCAGCATGATTATAGCCCATTTACCAACACTTCTTGAATTTCAGACCTATTTTGGAGCAGTCACAAGCAAGAAATGTTTCTTTTCAGAGCCTGAAGCAGTCAGTCCAAGGGTAAAGTTTATTTAACAAAAAGAATAGTTCCAGCTGAATTCACATTGTGAAATTACAGGTCCATTTAAAGCAAAATAAAACCAGTGGCAGGTTAGGGTCAGGAAGGAGGATAATGACATCGCTGCAAAGTGCATCCAACAATGGTCTTGAAAATTTTAAGTTTCTTTAGGACGCTTTTCTTTTCTTTGTATAATTATGGAAAAGAATAGAACTAAAATAAATGTACTAGATGCTGAAAGCAAGCTTCAGGCTTGCTCAGACATACGAATTCCAAGTGGAGACGTTATAAATGATGTCTCAAATGCTGACTGATTTCAGAGCTGTGGGCTCTTTCCTTCGTGTCATGGACGAGGAGGGAGGTTTGTGACCTGGCTGCCCAGCCGTGCCCTCCCAAGACTCGGCCTCCCTTCAGGGCTGGCCATGGCAGCAACCCCAGGAGGGGGCGAGCCCTGGGAGGGCTGGCCCGGGCTGCACCTTCCTCGCTTTGCAGCTAGAAGTCACCTCAATCCCTTTTGTTCCAGAGTGCAGCTTGTCACAAAGCATATATTATTTTTTTTAATGGGAAAGAGGGTTGCTGCTAGCTTTCATAGCAATACATATGCTCATAATATAGTTTGCTCTTGCCACCATTGCTGAAGAGGCTGGCTTCTGCTTTGTCTTGCAGGCACTGTGGTAGTATCCTTCTGCCCCTGCTCTGAGGGACCCCGTTGGTATTACAGCGATGAAGAAGGTGAGCAAGAAACAAACCTGGGAATATTTTGCAAGTTCTGCCAGTATCACTCCTGTGTGTTTGCCTGTAAGGACTGTAAGAGACATGAAGCAGTCAGGAGAGGCTGTACCATTGCAGGAGGGGTTCCCGTGTCAGGCAGATCATCATCATTAAGCCATCCCTATGGCCTGGGTAGCTACCTACAGCCCTTTAAGATTACTGAAGACACTTGCAAGGGGTTTAAGAGGTTTTGGAGCATGCCTTAGTGTATCTCTGTCTTGACACTACTGAATCCTGGTAAGCCCTTTGTTAACCTTGGCAGAGAGTTGTGAAACCTCCTCTATGAAACAGAGGTCACGTTTATACCCATCCTTTTCTTATAAGTTAACAACAACAACAAAAGATGCAAATAATGGTTTTGCACATTGTCTGTCATGTAAAAATACCAAGCTCCACAGCTGGTCTCCATTTGCTGGCCACAGACATGTAGGGTCAGGTTTGGGGGGTAGAAGAGACAGGGATGCTTAAGTTGCAGGTGAGGATACACTAACTGAAAATTACAGCTCAAATTCTGCTCCAGTTTGGGAAGACCGAGACATTTTTCTACTTTGAACTGGGGCAACCAACCAACTGGTCTGAGCCTTTTTTTTTTTTTTTTCCCCCGAGCTTTGGAGGAAGTGTTTATGCCAGCTGTGAGCACACCTTCAGACACAGAACAGCACTTGCTGCAGCTTCACTTCGAGGTCTTGGTGCTGTCAAGGGCTGAGAGTTTAAAACTAGCTGAGCCTCCCACGTGGCAACATGATTTACTAAACCACTAAGATATTGGGTCAGCTTTGTAAATCATTTTAATTATTGCACTAAACAGGTTGTGGAGATGGATCAATAGAAAATATGACATTTAGGCTCACAATGCTGCGCATTCATTAAGGGAGAGAAATTATATTAACTGATTTAGGAGCTAATAATAACTGAAAATAACAATTTAATGGAAGCCTTCCAATCCTGCACTTTGAAGCAGGATACTGCTGTACACAGTCTACCCATTTTAATCTCAGTCAAGTATACATAGCAATTTTTTTGACTCTCAGAAATGTCAGTCAAGTGCAAGTAACTTACAGAATTTCAGCATCCCATATATTACATTATAATAAAACAAAATCAAAGAAACTGTCAACAACCATTTTACATACAGGCAGGGTCACATAAACCAGGGACATGAAAAATGAGAAAATGCATCACACTATAATAATGTGGAAGTCTTGCACACTGGGGCTATTTTCCACTTGCAATTAGTATTTCCATGACCACAGTTGTACTGCTGGGCTTAAAAGGTGTTTACTTCTTTCTAAGGTGGTGAGTTTTGGTCTCAAATATCTGAGTACTAAATATATGGTATGGTATATCTATATATATACCATATGGTATATGGTGTGTATATATATAGAGAGAGAGAGAGAGAAACTAATCTCTCCTGTGCAGTGAATGCCAGGTGCTACCATTCAGTTGCAACTGCCAGCATTGTCTTATTGAAATTATTTCCCAGTGGCTAAACTAAATTTGGTTCACTGTGGCATGTTTTTTCCTCAATACATGTACAACCTGTGCTGTTAAAATATTTTCTTTTGAAATAAACCGTACGTTGTGACTAATTAATGCCTAACAGCCATTGACTAACTATACTGAACCAAGCAGGCATGATTGGGGACAGAATTTAAGCTGTGATCAGGTACTGCACCTCTGTCACCTGCTCTGTAGAAAGCCTGCAGCCTGCTGATACCCAGTTGTCACAGCAGCCCTGCGCTCCGTGTTTTTCAGGGAGGGTTAAGCTTTTCTTTAAACCCTCTGGCTAGATAGCATTTGAATTATGCACTTCATTGCACCCCAATTAGCTACAAATGCATTGCAGAAATCATTATCAGTTTATTTGGGAAAACACCTTATTTTGCTATTTGGTTCAGCATATGAAGAAAAAAAAAAACACATGCACCCTTTTTGACTGAGAAGAACTTGTTTTAGAGCAGAGTGAAACTTTGAGCCATGGGCAAATCATGCTGCTCCTGCTTATTTAGCTGTCCCCTTGGGCTCCAGCCAGCTGTTTTGGGAACACAGGCTGCTCGAATCAAAACAAATGGCTTCAGCACGACCACAGAACTGACTTGAGCACGTTCCCTGCATGGGCTGTGCAGCACGGCTATCTCCTACTTCAGAGAACCCACAGCAGGTGAATTTTAGTGTCCCCAGGTAAACAGTCCTTGGAGCTTCCCACACCACCTCCCCCTCCTCCCTATGTGTAATTGTGTTCCCGGCTGTACACAACAGATCGGGTGGATATTTCTCTCAGGCTCTGTAAATGCTAGCAGCAACAGCTGAGCGCTGAATCGAGGGACACATGCTATGTCAAACATGTGGCATTTTCATGGCACCAAGCGTGAGCAGTGCTTTCTCTGGTGCTGCTCTGCTCCAAGATACCGGAGCGGCAAGGTTTGAGTTACCCCGGGCAATGAGCCTAAGCTTTGCTGACTTTTCTATGCACGTTTATGACCACATTGGCAAATACTTTCTGAATCCAACAGAGCTCCACGTTTCCTTTTGAGACGATTTGTCTTGGTGAAATACTGTAGTCTAGAGTAAGATCTATCTGATTTCAAAATAATTAACTCTTGGATTAATAAAGAGATTTCATTTCTTGAAAAAAAATGAAAAAAGTTTTAAGACTTTTGACACCATAGCAAGCTGGATTTAGTTTCATTTACTTGGTCTTGCTATTAAATCATGCTACAGTTCAGATCTTGACAGGTACTTAGTGTGTGCTTCTTAATTACTATTTGCTTTTGTTTGGAGCTCCCACAGTTCTGGATGCAGAGGTGAGTCTTTGTTCTTCATTTCTCTACATGCTGAAAAATCTGCAAGGTGGCCAAATCAGCAAAACCACAACTGATTGATGCACCGGTATGTACTTAATTTTGTTTTTGTTGTCTTGTCAAACCCTGCTTACTTCCCTGGAGACCAAAATGCCAGTATTATTAATTATTAAAAGAGGTCACATAAAAGATTTCACTATATAAGGAGTTTGGCTGCTGACTTTAGTGGGAATTGAAGCAAGCTCTTCTACAAAGTCATTAGCTCAACCAGCAACTTACCATAAACTGAGGTTCATTTTGACCAGGATTGCAATTAGCACCTTGCTGTGCATTTAACTAACTTCAGACTTTCATACCACTACACTATAAAAGTTGAAATTATATCCAAGCACTCCATAAATGGATTACACTATTATCATTACTTGTAGCACTGAATGATTGTATTTTTTTACTGTCTTGCACTGAATTAGCATAAATGAATAACAAATGTGAGTGTATTTCGTAAAGATCATAAAGGAACTGATGTTTCCTTAATCAAATTGTACATTTTCATGGTCTCATTTGACTGTGTTGCCTTTAGATTCTCTTGCACACTTTTTTGAGTTTTCCTCATGGTAGCAGGCATCACTGACAGGCATAGTTTGGTCTAGCCCATCACTCAGTGTTATTCCTTCCCAACTCAGATTTAAGCGTGCACCCCATGTCCTTGTCCAAAGATTTATTAACACTCCCAAACAAGCACAGCTCCCAGGCTCCCACGCTGCTCAGCCTAGCAGCAGCAAGGCACGCCGAGTGGGTGCTTTCAGCTTTCCAGAGCTCAGAGCAATGTATGTTCATGTGTGATAAAATAAAAATGTGAGTTGTTTCAACAACATCCCAGTTCCTGCTGGAGACACAGGATTGCTTAGCTTAAATAGGGAAAGCAGGCTTTGCAGACCTGAGGCAGCTGAGGGTCCTTTCAGGAACCAACAAGGTGGCTTTTCCTTGTGCTCCTGCTGTCCTTGCTGGCTTGAAGCTGGCAGGGAGGTGGTGGCGTCCTGCCAAAAGATAGCACAGGAGGCTGAGCCATGCACCTTGGCAAGAGGTTTCCTGTGGCTGCACCAGCCACAGCTGTGGGAGCCTGGCAGGCAGCTCTTTCTGTCCTGCTTCAGTGCAAGGGGATCCCAGTAAGCTGAGAAGAAAACCAGTCGTTACTGGTGGTGCTCTGGAGATCCCAGAGCATTAATTCTCCAAGCTTGTTTTTAGTGCTCCCTCCAGCTCCTCAGAGCAATGGCTATCCCCCTGCCCAAGGCCAACCCATGTCATAGGAGGGCACGTGTCCCAAGACATAACCGAGGTACCTTTGCTAACAGTTGGCCAAGCGTTCATCTCTAGGTCACAGCAACCAACAGAGTTGTTCCTGGGAGCAGAGAATGAGGCACACCAAGGGCGATGGGGGATGTCAGTGACCCAGCACTGGGCTTCCTCATACACACCCTCACAGTGCCAAAAATCGCCCTGTGGGGCCAGTGACACATTTTGAGATCTGCAAAGACAGCTGATTACTGACAGGCTAACAGGTATCAGTCACGAAGATCAATGCTGACAACTCTGGAAACGCTGATATGCAACTGTCCAGGGTAACTAAACGAATTACAATATATACATTAAAAAGAGGCTCTGACTTGGAAATTTAGAGATAAATTTTGTTTATGCAGAGGCACTCTGTTTAAAAAATAATAAAAGCTATTATAAAAACACAGTACTTGGAAATCAGATGCATCCTATTATTTTTTGCCAAAAAAAAGCATATTTTGACTGACAGCCTAAGATTCAACATGTAGATACTATGTAGATCACCTTGAAGAAGACCAACTTGAGTCATGAGACTCACTGCATTGCCAGAGCTAATTACAAGCCTGAGACATACTTTGTAATGAAGAATTCCTTTTCCAGTTTGTTAAAAAAAAATCAATTCCAAATTTTCAAGGAAAATGATGAGAAAATGCAAAAAAGAGTCCATTTGATGGGGTCAATTCCACCCCTCTCCCCTCCTGTGTAACACTCCCAAAGACATTTATCTGTTGCTTCCTATTTCAAGGGTATTAACACAAAGATGAATTAAAGTTTTGGACAGATCTGGTCATGGAACAAAACAAACAATAGCTTAACACCCCTTTTCCCATCTTCACCAGGGTAAAAATGAAAAATGTCCCATTAGATAAAGCTTAGTTCTCTACAGAACTTTAAGCATTTTTGAGTTATTTATTGAGACCTCGTTCATTTCATTTGTATTAAGCTGAAGATGTGATTTTTAGAAACATTTTTAACACTAAGACAAATCTAGAGCCAGCAAATCCAATTAAGTAAAAAAAAAAAAAAAAGAAATCCATTAAGTAACTCTACAGCACAGTCCTCTTTGATTTGACTGCTAATATAACTGTGATTTGCTTAGAATGTCCATAATCGCTGTAATTGTAAGGCTGGCAGTCACCAGAGGTAAAACAGGAGATTTCAATCCCTTAATTAACATAAGCATGGACCCTTCAAACAGTTTCTCAGTACTGTTTTGCATTATCAGTGATTCAGAACAGAACCAGATATCTTTCCTGGCTGGTTCTATTTACAGTCAAATCCATCTTTTTCCTTAAGAGATGTTGCTGGGTTTCAGAAATACTATCTGAAAAACAAAACCAGATGGAGCGACGTCCTTTTTTTCTATCCCCTCTGAACCACATGGCCATGCCTGGAGAAGGGGCTCTGCAGCAGGACTGGGCATCACAGGAGTCCCTCACTGCTGCCCCCGTGCCAAGGCTGGGTTTCCCCCGGTGTTAGTCTTGTTCCCTTTGTTTTAGGGTGAGGTAATTTTCCGATGGAATAACTGCACCTGCTTCAGCGTGGATGAACCCCACCCCTCCCATGCATGCAGCCCCAGGCTCTGCCTCAGGGCATCTTACTGGGGGACAAAAACAACACACAATTTCCCTAAATTGTGGAAAAAAGACAAAAATCCCATGTCCTTTCCTGCCAGTAAATGAATATTTTACAATCTTCATCAGCAGTGATTTGCATGTATTGGAGTTGTAGTGCTCTCGCAGGACTTGTAGCCCTGTTGAGATGCAGGCGGTGTCCCAGCAGCTCGCTGGGCAGCAGGGGCTGAGCACCCTGGCACGGCTGCCAGAGCCTCTCCCCCTCGCAGGCAGGCGACTGCCATCAGGAGCAGGAAGCGTGCTCACTCACTGCAAATTAATATTCTCACGACAAACTCCCCTCCAGTCAGTCTTTGCTAAAAAGCATTAATTAAGACTTTAACATTTTTGATCCCATCAATTTTCCATTTTTTTTTTTTTTTTTTTTTTTTAATAGATGTACTGGGGGAGTTTGACTAACAACCGCCTGAAGTTTGGGGATAATGAATAAATGAACTTCGTCAGCCTCTGGCTAAGCATGAAATTTACTGTGTAGTAACAAACGCAACAGAGGCAGCTCATACATTAACCAACCTAGTTTTGACACACAAGTTTGGAAGCACATTATTTATACACTTCTTACTAATTCTGAGTGAGATGAAGCTCCAAAATATTTTATGCAGGAAATGAAAAATGACAATTTGGACAGTCTTCATTAGCCATTGCAGCATGCACCCGCTCACCCACCCATCTGCCCTCCAGGGGGTCTCTGGCCTTCTTACCACCCACAGCTTATTTTCAGGCCCGCATGCTTTCCTTATTTTCCTTGGGTATTCTGCCAGGAAAGGCATGTACCAGGAACTAGGCAGGTAATTTTGCTTTTACTTGGCTAGGCCTTGGTATGTTGAAGGTCACCTGTGTGGTAATAAAAGCTACTTTTGTTCCATGTATTTTTACATGTGCATGGCTCTGGCATCAGATCTGTTACACCGTTGTAAATCCATTCATTTCTGTTGAAATCCATTAACTTGCAGCAAATTTATAGCGGTGTAACTGTGAGCAGACTATGGCTGATGGCGCAGGCTGGAAATATTACAAGGAAAAGTGCAAAGTTCTATTGATTTTCTCTCAGGAAAAATGTGTGTATCCTTACGATTGCATTACGGATGACTCAGCTCTGGCCCCTAATTGCCATCACTCATGCTTCCCAGCTCAGCCAGCTACTGGCTTTGCGGGAGGAGCCACTGACTGTGCTGTCCCCGAGTGTAAGGAGCAGGGACTGTCTCCCCCATGCCCAGGGAAGCACCCAAGCCTACTGCTGGCTCTGGAGGAGTTTTTTCCTGGCTCTGCGTGGGACTGCAGGAGACACACCGCCTTTCCATGGCTCTGCAGTCCAAGCACTTACTCCTAATCGATTCTGACAGCAGACACCACTAGGAATGCTGAGATTTATGAAAGAGCAAGAATTGCCACTAGCCTCTGTCCATTAAGGATACAGCAAAAACTCACTTTGCCCTTTGCAAATATAATCAGCAGAAGTGAGGCAGTTGCCCTTTTCAGAAGAAAGAGCACTCTCAAAGGACAGATGTTTTAGCAAAAGTCCTTAACGCACTCACAAGCAGTAAGGCAACAATTTTTTATTTTTTTTTCCATCAGAATGTTTCTCATTCCTTTGAGTGCTTTTCACAGACCAAATACAGTACCAAAAGCTGCAGCCTCCTCTTTTATCCAGTTATTTCCCCTGCACTACACAAATACTGGGCCAAACACAGGCTGGGTGTTGTGGGATAAAGCTGGCCCAAATGTGGAAACCAAAACCCAAAAATCTGGAGGACCCGTTCTGTGTGGTTTTGAAGGTAAAAATAAAGTGAAGGTAGAGGTTAGTTTTGCGATCTGCTCCTTTGTTGAAGTTATCCTGTGTGCTGGGAATGAGTTATCTCTGCATGTGTGCAGTTCTTCACTGGAAGGAAAAGCAGCCTCTTGCTCTCATTAGGAGAGGTCTTTCATCAGATGCTCAGGTTATTGTTTAGTAGTTCTGACATTTTATGGAGAATTAGAATATAGGAATTGTTATTCCTACAGTAGCACACAAATGTGATCTCAAAAAATCCAAAAATTATCCTTAGTTGCAGATTTAGTACTTTTTCACTTTTAATGCGATGAAAATCAAAAAGACCTTGGTAACTCTCCTCCTTTTATTGCACACGAAACTTCCAGGTGCTGCCCCATACCTATGCAGGTAACAGCCTACAATATGAGGGGAAGGACCAACACAAGATGATGCATTTCCTCCTGTATTTTCTGCAAACTATGCAGCATGCAATTCAAGACATAATGTACTCTGTAAGTGATGAAACGAAAGTACCAGAGCAAAGCAGATGATTTATTTACTAACGGACCATGCTGAGGTACAGCTGAAGCTGAATAAAAACATCACTATTCCTAGACAGGCTCTGCTGCTTCAAGCTTCAGCTATTTATTCAGATAAATTTAGACATATTTGTTTCTTCCTCTTGTGGGAAAACGTGTTTGAGCTCTCTCCCTTGGAAGTCACTGCAAAATACTTACTGCCCTTGAGAAGAAACAGCAGTGGTGATGAGCCCACCAGGACGCACAGTTCAAACCCAGGCAGGTTTCCTATTGCTTATGATTAGTCAAAAGATCGGCTCTCCTGTGCCATCATGGGCTCCACACGTACCTCTGCATTCAGTAGTCATCCTTAAACAAGTTTCCAGACATAAATTAAATGCCAGTATGAATGTAGGTAGGGACAGACACACAGATCTTTTTTTTCCACCTGTCTTTTCTGTTCACATTACAAAAGACTCGCCTCCCCCTGTACTTACAAAAACAAGGGCAGCACTCCTAAGTGTCTCAGACTGATGCACTTCCAGGCTTGCAACAGCCATCTCCCCCAGGTCCTTCTGAAGAGCAGTTCTACTTTTTGTGAGATGATTATGGATTATTTCCCAATCCGAATGATACAACAGGCATTAACAGGATGAACATTATTATAAAAATTTTTTATCACCTTTGGATCCCCATGGTGAGTTTGCCCCAGTGCAAGAAGACTTCCTATTATGACAGTGCAGTAATATACATGGAACACAGACGTGTTTTGCTCTCACACCTAGGGAGATGTAGGCAGCACAAATCCCTTGCTATGACTGCCAGTACTAGAAAAAGCCAATTCTGACCATCTGAGAAACTGAAAACCCTTTCCTACCCTCCTTCTAGAAGAGGACTCAGGTACGAGGTGAGGCAAGCTGCTTTTGCTCCATAGCTTCTGCAGACAGAGTCCTGCTGGTGCTGCAGCTGTACCACTTCCACAATTAAGGTCCTTTCTAAAACGCTACGTAAATGACAGGATAAGAACCACAGTCAGACAGAGGCAATTTCAAAGTGCTTCACTAAATTCAGGTAAAGAAAGTTGTGTTTCTTTGCCAAGTCATCCTGTTACCTCATTAAAAAAATATCAAAAAACAACACACATTTTTGAAGAGACACAGTAACAGAACCTCTGTAGAGAAGCCCTTTGCTTTATTAGAGGAAAGCTCACTTGCTAAAAAACAAGTGACAATTATGTAACTTTAAAAATATGAATATATTTTAAATACTGGAACCAAGTCAGAATAATGCAGTGTTCTAGGATAATGCATATTTTTTCAAAGAGGCTTGAAGAAAAGCTTACCTTGGAAGCTTCACGCTGTTACACCAACCAGCTCCTGCATTCACTGCCCAGAGATAACTGGTACCAGCACAGGAACACGCAGCTATGCTCTGCGACCAGCTGTCAACACATTCCAGTAAGGGGTTTGGTGATACATGGTTATGTGTGTTACATAACCGATTTCAATTTTAGTTTGCCCGTGAAACATCATTTTTTTCAATTTTCTGTCCTGTGATGAGTTAGGGAATCCTCGGAGAGCTTCAAGACACAGAGAAAGTCACACACATCTGTAAAAACTTTATTTCAAAATCTTTTTATTCAACTGTTATTCAGCAATATACAATACAGTTTTTATAAACAAATGTCTTACCTTGTTTCCAATCTTCATTTAAAAATAAATATTATTGACAGTGAATATTAATTATGGTAAGATGTACCTTTTTAATTAAAATGTCTCCAAAAGAAATAATTTAATTAAAAAAAAAAAGGGAAATCCAAAAAAAAAAACAAAACTAAACACAATCTACTAAAAATATTTCCTTTCTTAGGAAGGGTTTTGACCCAACATCTTTACATATTGTCATAAAGATAACTGCTCAACAGTTCGTGCAAAATGAAGAGTCAGAGGAAAGGTTCAGAAAAGAAAAAATATTACATTAAAATAGAGAAATCATAGGTGCCATGCACAGAGCAGGGCTTTATACCATAGAGTCTGGAAACTAGATGCAATATTTTATGTGGTTTACTTTCTGTGACATCCCCAAAAATACGTTTTTCCCCCCATGTAGAATTTATCATGCTTCTTTCAGTCTCTTTCTGTCCATCCTTAAAACTGTAGGTATTGTTTTGCCATGGATTTGTCCTGTTTTTAAATAGGTTCCTTTTTGTTTGGCTGAGGAGTAGTGGAGGAAGTAGTCCATCAGTGGTTTACTAATAAATGTACAAGCTTATGCAGTATTAACAGGAACACATATAGGAGTGGGTCCGTAGCATAAATAGGTCCTGTACCTAGAAAAGAAAGAAAAGGGAGAGGAAGAGGTGTTTTTTTTTTTTCCTCCTCTGTTCCAATATAGAAGATTAAACGCAGAAGAGAAATACAGGAAGATTTATTTTTATCACATCAGAGCCAGGGGTCAGAAGCTTAATTTTAATAGTAAAACAGCATCCTCAAGCTATCCAACTCAGATAGCTTTCACTTCCCCCTCCCAAGTCTAACTCCACTTAGGTCATCTCATTATGGATCACTAATGGTACGCCTAAACTTGGCTGCAGCCAAGTCACCAGCAATCGAGATTTCTATAAATACAACTTAATCTGGTATAGAGTTTCTTGAGAAATGACAGGTATCAGCCACCCATCTTTTAAAGGGAACTGACAAATGCCGTGGCTGTACTCCTTGATTAACGGGACATGAACCCATTTCATTTGGAATGGGAACAGCAGGACCTTGACATCTTCTTTACCTTTTATAGGAAAGAGCAGGATTTTAAATTAAAAGTGTGCACAGGAGCTATAGAAAAACAGAGGTGGTACGTGAAACATCTGTTACAGTCATCTCACCGGAACGGCAAGATTGCTCCCGTCCGTGCCCCACAGCTGCTTAAAGTAAGGTACTTGCTCATATATATATTTTTTTTTAATTTTAAATTATTATTGTTAGCTGTGGCAGAAAGAGAGGTATTTACTGTGTGCCATGGCCTACTCCCTCTCCCTGGTGCAGGCCATTGGGTTGAGGTGCACAGCTCTGAGGCACTGTGAGGCACCAGGGCTGCCTGATCTCTAACATAGGTCCCCAAGGGGCAAGAACAGCCTCTTCCCATGGAGAAGTTCTGCCATCCTGGCATGGCAGTGCAGCAGGACCAGAGGTCACCACCTTTCACTCCCAAACCCTGCTGAGCCCACACCAAAGAGCCCAGGTTGGCCCACAGAAGCAGTCACTTGGGCCCCAAGTGCCAACCAGCAACACCTTTCCAAACCTGCAACAGGCACTAGCACGCTCGTCGTCACCGACACTGTAACATGACAACAGGCAGGGCTGCACACCCGTGACTGATGTGGCCTCGGGACATTTCCACCAGTGAGTGTGAAAGCAGGAGCCCGACCAGAGCCTCAGCTGCAGCTGTCATGCACAGAGGCAGCTGGGCAGAGCTCCATCAGTGCTGCCAGCAGAAGTGATCAACACCCAATGTACTGACAGCTACCCAGAACCACTGTCAGAACCACTTCTCAAAGCGTTAAAGTTAAAAAAAAAATAATAAAAAGTGTTCAGTATCCTTGAAAAAGGAATGAGGCCACTTCTATTTAGGAAATTCACTTCAGGCACCCTAATGCAAATACTTTTGTCTTGGTCTCCAGGAGATGCAAGTCTCTCAGCTGTGCCATGATCAAAGGAAATACCTCAAAAAGTTCCTGAGTACACCATTGCTCTGGGGCTCCCTGTTCAGGCTGCCTCATAATCTATATATGCCTCACCTGCAAAGCTAGAGTATTATTATCCAATATCAAAAAACAGTTCATGGTAATGTTGTGCACAACTGAGAAACTCAAGAAATGTCCCCATAGTGCACTATCTCATAGACGCCTAGACTATGTGGAGATTATTTAGTTATTAAGGTTTTAATTAAATCCTTGCATGCAGACACACGTGGCAAAGGGCTGCCCACTTAGCAACAGCAGGTTATTAAAAAGAAAAATTCTGTGTTCATCTTAAAGCTGAAAACCATTAACAAACACAATCAAACTCAGGTCATTAAAGCAGCAATAGGTTATTTTTTTTTTTTTTTCAAAAAAGACAAAGAGCAGCATACCAGAAAGAGTACAACAGCTACAAAAACTCACAGTCCTGGGCAGCACAAGGGACAGGCTGTCACCAGCCCCAAAACCTCCTTGCTGCTCAGAGGCAGCAATGCTGGGGCTCACAAACTCGGATTTGCCTTCATCGCCCCAGGATCTAGTCCCAAGCCCCACAGAGCTGAGAGCAAAGAGGCTGCACCCCCAGAGACCCATGGGCAGGGTAAGCAGGTCCCCTGCTGCACTGAGAGTGAAGGCAGAAGACCCTTGCAGTACTCTGACCACTGCTGCAGTGACTGAGGCTGCCACGAACGGGTGTGAGCCTTCCCAACGCTTCTCACATCTCCCCTTTCTGTAAACAAAATGTCTGTTGAAGAGCAGAAGCTGAGAAATGAGTAACAAACCTCTTTGGAAATCTCTGAGCTCTTCAGAAACATCAGGAGTCTTTGCAATATTTTATTTTTTAAATACCTCTTCATGTATGCAACACTGAAATGCTTCATCTCAGGCTTCCGACCTGCCACAGGCTGCACGCAGCTCAAGGGCTTTAGCAGGCAGAACGTCTGTCTCAGGAGCACATGGAGAGCAGAGCACCCAGCTGAAGTGCGGTGGTGCCCACCTAACCTCATGGACCCAGCTGACCCTTGCACACCACCTCTGTGCTTCAGGATGTCACCCTATTGCCAGCACAGAACACCAGACCCAACAAACTGGCCGTCTACTATCACATTCCCAGGGCAAAGAACTGTCCTGATGCCACTGACTGCAGCCTGGTGTTTCGCATGGCGTGTGGGCCTGTCAGCACAGTCTTCTGAGAGGGCTCTAAGCTCTCAGGATTGAGCCAGATCCAAGGACACTCAGCCTCACCGGCCATAACCGCTAGCACAAGCACAGTTCAGATCATTGGTTCCCTGCTGCACGTGGATATCACGGAATCACAGAATTGTCTAGATTGGAAGAGACCTCCAAGATCACCTAGTCCATCCTCTGATCTAACACTAACAGTCCCCACTAAACCATATCCCTAAGCTCTACATCTAAACGTCTTTTAAAGACCTCCAGGGATGGTGACTCCACCACTTCCTGGGCAGCCCGTTCCAATGCCTCACAATCCTCTCGGTAAAGTTCTTCCTAAGATCCAACCTAAACCTCCCCAGTGCAAGTTTAGCCCATTCCCCCTCGTCCTGTCACCAGGCACGTGGGAGAATAGACCAACCCCCACCTTGCTACAGCCTCCTTTAAGGTACCTATGACCTCCTTTAATGTACCTATAGCCTCCTTTAAGGTACCTATATGGCTCCAAACAGCATGCATTTGTTTATAGGTACATGAATGAGGCTACCATTTAGTTTCATTCTTTTTCCTCAAAAATATACATCAGATTTACAAATATTCTACAATTTTAGCAAGGATAAAACCCTAAAATTTACCTACAGCACAGAGAGAAAATGGTTTGCTGACTGGAAAGGCTGAAGAACCCCCATCTTCTGTCTTTAAGCCTGACACGCTACATGATATCTGAAGACAAACTGCTTATTCACAAACTGCAGTCACTGACACAACAGACCCATACTTGCAGTCACCACATCCTCATTTCCAAGCTGTCAGATGGCTTTTCTCGCTTCTGGGACGTGGCACAGCTGCAAGAATGCCAGCCCAGGTTGGTCCCCATGTGCCACCCTGCTATGCCCAGGGACTGCAAGCAGCCAAGGCTCCTGGCAGCTGCACACAACTCGCAGGTGCTGAATTTCTTCCACTTCCACACCTGCCCACCACTGCAGCGAAGATCTGGCCTTGGCTATTTGTTATGCCCAATCCTAAATGTCACAAGGACCTATTTTTCCATGCCAAAGCTCAACTTGCTCTTTCAATCACAAATCCAGTTGGAGGAAATGTTGCACTTCTGTAAGGGGGGAATTCCCCTGGAAACACTGTAAGGAACTGGACCCGGAGCAATGAGCTCTTGCAGCTCGAGTGCTCTTACCACCACCATGCTGAAGGGCTGCAAGAACACCAGGTTAGGATTGCCTGTATTTTGGATGGAAAGCAGTATTAGTCACATCACTGTGTGTCTGCTGCCCCAAATCATTCTGACTCTAACTTTATGTACCAGTTCAGTTTAGATCTCGATCCAGGACTGTGAATTCATGCAATCTATTTTTTTAATTTTCTCTTTGCAAAAATTGCTGTTATTTTTAACTTACATTCTCCATCTTCTGAATGTGGCAGCAGAATTCAGTTCAAAGTCTGCTAAAGTCTCTTAGTAGTTAAATAAATGTAAAATGTATTTTTAAAAATTATTTTAAAGCAGTTATTCTTACTAAACACCAAATACAAGTTTCTTCTTTTTTTCCCCATACCAATTTGGTATGGGGAAAATTCTGCTCTAATACATTCAAGCAGTAGAAGCAGATGCACACAACAGTACAATTCTCTTCCCTCTTAACAAAAGCCGAGGGTAAACAATGTCTATTAATTTCTCCCTGCTTAGTTAACCTGAACCATTTTCATTATAGCTAGTACTGTTTATAAACATGCTGGACTTAAGTTACCTGAATTCTGCTTTTTCTGCAATAGTTGAAAACTTGTCATTGCTACATTTGCAGATGAAAATATATAGAATGTGGTCTTGATCACCAGGGTCTGGACCTGAGATCTGACCCAGATTTGAGAACAGAGCGCTACTATCCAGAGACTTTAAATCAGGAATACACAGTTACTTGGAAAGTACAAGCACTTAAAAGAAATTATTTGGTTTATGTTCTGAATATTCATTTGATTTTTTTTTTTCTGTTAGCTTACTCACCACTACACAGATTTACATTTTTGTTGTTAAATTATTTATATGCACATGGCTTAAAGTGAGAGTCTAGCACTAAGTAGAACAATAACAAATTGTTCTGTTCGTGTATGGTGAATTGCTCTTTGGCATCACTCATCCTTCTTCTGGATTTACAACATAATAATGTTTTACTGTAGTTTTCTATTTAATAATTTGTTTTGTGCAAGCATTCATCAAACTTGGACTTAAAGCAGTTCATCCAATTGAAAACAACCATTAATTAACCAACTGACTTGTGACACATGTTAAAAATGGGATGATTATTCTACCAGCTATATTTAACCAATGGCTAAAACACAGTTTCCAGCCATTTCCTATTCTTCTTCCTAGAAGGAATATGAACAGTCACTTGGTGTTCCTCTCTGTGATGGTAGCAAGATGCTGGGACAGTTGTAGTAAAAAGCCAAAAGATCCCAATAGTTTATTTTCCTTGAACAACGATGTAATGCCTAAAATTTGACTATGTCTTTCAGATGGAACTGAGACCCCCACCTGGCAGCATCACTAACCCATTTCTCTGTACTGGCTTTTATGCAGTGACACTGTGAGCCTCAGCCTATTTCCTTACAGACTAATGTTCAATAAAAACTCTCAAACCTGGCATTTCATTAAGAGGTCAGCGACCAAACTGACCATACAGATTGATTTATTCTCTCAGTCCAGAAACTTTAGACTGTGCGAGAGATATTCTTGGAGAAACTACTCCTACTATTGTATCTCGGGAAAAAATAAGGTTTTGTATGGGTTATTGGTCACGGATCATTACAGGCAAATTACCTCTTATATAAAACAAATTCTCTCACTGACATAAATTTGGAGCACTTCACCAAACTTCAGATCTAAGAGCTTCTTAGAAGTTTTTAATTAAAAAGACACCATTACTAAAGTCACTATACACTTACTGAACTGCAGAGATAATAGCTACACCACATCAGAATTACTCCACAGTTTGAAACTGCATCTTGCAAGCTGCATATGGCCTTCTGCTCTGAGATACCTGCAGCACAACTCATGCTACGGTTTTTGTGTTTTTTAACGCACACTGCGGAACTTGCCTTCCTATTGCTCACCAAGGGCTGCTCCTCCAATGCATGCAGAAGTGCATCCAGAGCCCGTGCTAACTTCAGCACATGCTCCCAGACAAACTCTAGGCACCTCCTGATGCTGCTAATTCTGGCAGTGGTGACCTCCTGAATATTTATAGGCAACTGCATGGGATGGGATGTGCTCACCACTGAACCTGCTTAGAGGGCATAATGACAAAATTAGTTTCCTACCCCCTACACATTTTTGTTTATGATTGGCTGAATTTTGGAACAGCTTTCCATAACTCATCTTAAAAAAAACAAAAAACAAACAAACAAAAACACTGCATAGAAATAAATACGTGCTGACTTCCATGAAACGATGCAGGCAAATACTAGCGGTCCTGCTCTCCTCCTTCATCCAAGTCATCAAGACTTGTAGATCACCAGGGTGAGACTATTACTATAGCCTCAAAATCTTCAGAAAACAGAAACCAGTTTTACTAGCCAGAAGACACGAGTAGTATTGTACAATTTTGTCATCATTTTAGATCTTTTCAGTTACACTTTTTGTTTGCCTTCCCTTTTAAGAAACCCAGTACAATGTTCAGGCCTCTACTTAGAAATTAATTGCCAAAATACCCTCTAGCAAGGGTAACCGAAAGCTAAGCCTAGCTTTGGAAAGCCAACAGGTTTTAATATTTCAAGTAAGATTTGTATTTTCATTTGGAGTGTACAGTCCTCCTGAAATGATCTGATGTTTGCCCATACCTGTATCTGTGTATGTGCTGGACCGAACTCCTGTGAATGAAGGTGGCGGTAACATACAACAGGCTGGGTAATTCCACAGAGACTGCACAAAGGGCAGCACAACGGCCATTTCCAGTACAGGCAGAAAAATAAGCATCTTTCTTTAAGGAATAAATACAATTCTATGTAGCATCCTGGTTCTTAAATTTTGATTGTTCTTTATGTCACATCTGAAAAAGCCCATCTAGGACAGGACTTTGGTGCTTCAGTGGTAATCTACAGCACAGGTAGCAGGAAAGGCATGGAAATTACAGCATTTTGAGAGGCATGACAGCACTGCTACGGAGACCAGGGGAATCTTGTTTCCTTGTGAAACAGCATCTCCCAGCTCCCTGAACACATCTACTGACATGCTTAAGCCCTCTTGAATACCCTGAAGTCCCTGCTTTAACGCATTCTGTGAAAACTAGGTCACATACATCATACAGTTATGGACAGGTGAGAAAATAAAAAAATCAGATTGTGAGGAGAGGAGTGTGTAGTCATGCAAGGAAATGATGCAGATAGAAAAGTTTGCTTCTGATACAAAGTGTAGCAGAGAGAAAGATTCCTTCTGCAGTTTTGATTTGCTGAAGTACTGCAGTGTTTTGCTGGAAATCAGTCTGCTTGAGCGCCCATGGGATAGGAGGGAGGCAGGAGCCGGTACAGGAGTTGGGCTTGTCTCTGTTAAGGCAGCTGTAATTATTGAAGTGGATTTCTGATCACATTAGAGCTCATTTCAACCAAACCTCATTAAGGCCACTAACAAACAGAAAGGGGGGTATAGTTACAGCAGTGGATTTGATTTGATGAATGTGTGGAAACGCATACCAAGCAGAGAGCAAGAAATACTTCTACGTTTATCAAAAGTTCTTACACTTTTCAGGTTGCCAGGAAAACACGACAATTCTCTTACAACAGGCTGGTAAAAACTCATCTCCCATTAAAGTTACAAGTAAGGACGTGGAACATGGGGAGCAGTCTTCCCTTCTGTGGCAGACAAAGACAGCCAGAGCAGTCAGTCTTACTGAAAGCCTCAATCCCGTCATGAAACTGGCCTATTGAGCTAAGGTGGTGTCCCGAGCGCTGACGGAGCAGCCGCTGAGCTGGCTCACGTGGAGCCAGCCAAATGAACCGCCCGACCACTCCTAGTACCTGCTCTTGGAGAAACTAAGGAAAAGCTTCAGGAAAACACCGGCACTGATTTATAATGAGCTCCAAAAGGAAACGCTGCTATGCACAGCATCAGAGTAGAAGAGCAACGTGTCCTGAATACTTAACAAGTCTTCATGCCATATGGATTATGCAGCCTAAATATGGTATACTGGTCTGAATCTAAATAAGCCAGTCTCTACTGCAGCTGGTCTCTCGTTTGTAGCACCTTCCCATAAACATTTCTGCTTTGTTATCTGTGAGATGACCTCTGCTCGGCGGCAAGTAAAGACTCCACATACCTGATGGTAGAGACCAGAAACATGCAACTGTGAATTTATTTCACTCTGGAATTTTCTGCAACTCTATGATCTAAAACTAACTTAACAAAATCAAGCACCATTAATTTACTGTTTGACACTTGAATAATGAGAGATACACATTTTTTTGTAATATGATTTGGTGAAAAATGAATTTTGAGCTAAAATGTACAGAAAAATAAATAACTACATTAGTGGTAGTTTAGGTGGTAAATGAGCATCCAGCCCTGCACATCCTTCTTCAGTACTACTTTGTGAGCAATTCCACAGCATACTGATGTGCACAAATAGCAAAACCAACAGCTCGAGTAACTCACATCATGAGGGAGATTAAAAATGCTGGGATTAGGGTTTCAGCTACTGAGCTCTGAACTGAGCCTGGGCCATATTCTCAATTTTTTCATTATAAGCAGGAGAACTAAAAAGCCAAGTCACAAAAAACATGCAAGCTGGATAGCAATGTGGTCAGAGTTCCAGAAGTCAACACTTAAGAAAAAACTTGCAATAAAAATCACATTAGATGGAAACATCGATTTCACATTCTGCAGATGTGATACATGTTGTAAACATTTGCAACCCAGAAGTAAAGAACCAGACACATCAGTTCTCACTTCATTGTCTTTTAGAGTATTTTTGATCTGATTATGATTAGGAGCAAGCTGCCAGTGTAGCTGTGATTACTATTCCAATCAGAATTACTAAAGCTAAACTGATAGAAGTGCAGATTATCTAAGTTTTTGTCTTTTTTTTTTTTTCCTCCAAAAAATAACCTCATCTTATCCATACTTAAAGAAAAGAGCTAAGTACATTAGCAGAAAACATGATGATACAAGGAAAAATGCTGTATTGAGAGTACCTGAAAAAAGCAGAGCCTGTAATTTGTGTCAGGAAGGGATCACCTTTTTGCTATAAACGAACATGGACATGTTGTGTACAACCCACAAAGACCCTCCAAACCTTTCCACTGACTGCTGCTTTCTAGATCGTAGCTGAATGAAGACATTGCTGTGCCCTAGACCTAAGGGAGGCAAACCTTTACAGCCTAAGGCAGCAGAGGGTTACCTGGAATAACTGTGGACACAGAATATTCCTCAGTGCCCTCCTGTATGTAAAATCTACAGGTCCTCAGCATAAGAGGGATTCAGATTAGAAGTCTGCTCTTAAAATGCACACAGTAGTACAAATAAGGGGTGAATTTTACACGTGACCAGCAGCCAATAACACAACAGACACAGATCAGGATGGCTATCAGAGGAATTACTGACTGTGCTCTGCCTTGTGTCAAAGCTAGCTGCTGCTCCTAGCAAGCACCAGAAGGATGCTCTGTTTCCTAGCCACAGCTGTACAAACGCAGGGTAAGACCAGCCACCCCAGCAGCTCTGGGCATCCTACGCAAGCTCCGCTAGCACAGTGCCGCTCTCCAGCCGGGGCACAGCGACCTGCCAGCTGCCCTCATGCTGACTTCTCCACAGAGCACAGTTGCTGCTCTGCCAAAGTGCCGCTTTCCAGCTAATAAAATTGCCTCCCAACTGATAACAGCCTAGCAGTATAAAATAGTTGGTTGTTAACTGCCGCTGTGACAAATAATACCATTCCACTGACAACCCCATTTTTTCCAATGCAAACCTATTTGAACTGTTTATTATTGACTTATGGCATTGCTCTGCCATTATCTAATTTAAAAAAAAAATAATACACGTAATAAACAGCCATAGCAAACCTGCCAGCATTCTCACTGCTTTAGCAATGCTAAGTCAAAACCCTGAAGAAACCCCTCTTATTACCAGTACAGCCTTGTCAGGTGGAAGCACCGTCTTCACAGGATTGCCCTGAGGTTCATTCCCTGGCAGCTCCTGCTTTATGTTTGCTTTTCAACTACAGACCACCATGATCCTTCTCAAAACCAGTCCCATTACGATTGCCTCGATGTTCCTCAGTGCTATGACTGCTAAGCATGCCACTTGAAATATATGGAAATCATATAATCCACAACACAGTTCAAGTGTTAGATCATACAGCAGTAAAGCTGCATCAGAGGTGGTGAAGACGTAACAATTCTCTGCCTCCCTTGCATATTATACAGACTGTTAGCTTGTACTTCAAACTCAGGCTCCATTTTGCAACCTATCAGAAAAAAAGCCCACCAACCATGGTACATGTATATTCTTGTCCTACATGTTGTCCGTTCATGCAAAAAGACACATGGTTGCACTCAGCCTTCGTCACACAAATTTCTATTACTCACTCACAAATGAGAAATATCATACCAAAGTCTAAAACAATTTTATAAACAGCTACTACGTCAATTACAGCAACTTGCAACACTCCTTTCATTGCTTCAGTTTGTTTGTTTTTAGTATTCTCTCATCTGTAACTGGAGGATATTAAAGAAGTTCAACTAATAATCAAATTTCTTCAAGGACACTACACAGGCTTTCATAGAATAGGTTGGTACAGTTTTGTCTGTCTTGTCCTCCAAGAAACAAGCTAGAATCACTCAAAGGAGGTTACTCAAACTGCATTTCTGCAGTACAGAAACACCCTAGCACAGCTTGTTTCTGCCCTAGGTATTGAGGTGACACACTACTGCAGTTCGTGCTTTTGTCCAGTTCAAGAATTAATCCATATTACACACATACAAAAGAAGATATTTGACCTCACTTGTCCCCAAAGGAGTCTAATTTGCCTTGATATTGAAGTGCTAGTGATGTGTATTTAATGAGAATTCTTTTTGTGTGTTTATTATCCAGTGACATTTAGGAGGTCAGCCTGATAATTCAGTTCTGGCCTCTGTGTTTTGCTACTTTATTTAATGTAAAGGAAAATGTGATGCGACCCAGGTTGCATTTAACTACAAACAGCTATGGTATGGGAGCTTGTGTATGGTCTCATAATAAGTATGGGGGGAGTGAAGGAGATCCAGACATTACAGAGATGGGAGCCTAAGCTGTACAACAAAATAGAGACTTCCCTTTCTTGCTATTTTGTGAAAAGCTCATCTATCAAAGACAAATGAGATGTACTGGCTCTTGCTCAGACTGGCATGCACAGTCACTCAAATTCTGACAGAGCCAGAAGAGCCCTCGACCCAAACTCTCACTGAGAAGTTAATCCAAACTCAACCACAGCCTCCAACAAGCCACAGTTCACCATAATCAAGAAACTGCGTTCCCATCTCTAAAACTCAAAACAAAAACAAAACCAACCAAAAAATAAAAGCCACCACCAGCAGCAAAGCTGCTTCCCAGTCCCCAGTGGAGGTGTGATGCTCCCAGCATGGTCTCCTGCCTCAAGGTGGACTGCCACAGCTCGACTTTGTGCATGCACTGCTCTTCCAAGCATCACTGGGAGTTGCTCATGCACAGGGACTGCAGAACTGGGACCTGGTGCTTTATCATCTCAGGCCATACAGCCCACAAGCAAACTTCCTTCTGCATCAGACATAAAAGGGGCTTCGGGAAGGAGGATAGGCATGAAGTGAAGACTTCTGTTCCTTGCTGTGAACACTTCATCTCTGCATAACACATGAGTTTCTCTGTCTTTCCTAGAGCACTCTAAGCATAATGAAGCACAGTTTCTTGTTTCACACTCCCATCTTTGTTTATTTTATTTAAAGCTCTCACTTCAGAGCTTTGTGGCTAGACATCAAACAAATAAAAGGGAATTTGGAAGCTGCAATGTCTGATCTCAATTCTGCTCAGAAGTTAAACTAAAAATTGCCCCAAAGCAAATAGACAGGCACTCATTTTGGAGACCATTTGGTAGCACGTAATACAGCCAATCTGCCTCCCCGAAGGTCAGTGCAAAGATCCTGGTTATTACCTCTGCTATCAGATGACAAGGTTAGGCTCATGACTAAGGCACTAAACTTGGATTTAGGAGATTCAGAATTAACGTTCTGTGTTTAGTTTCACAACCACCACGCACTTGACAAACTCGCTCATTGTTCTTCCTGCCATGTGTCCATCCTCTCCTTCATTTGGACTAAGAACTTCCTGGGACAGGAAGTCCCTCTCCCATTCCTCCCATTTACCCTGTAAAAACCAAGAACACTAGCACTATATGCGGTCCTTTGCTTGCTCACCCTGTTTTTATTCCTACAGTAAAGATTCAATTTGCACACAATTACTGAATTTGAAAGCTAAGCACTTCTTCTCCTTTAGAGCCACGTGGAGAACTCTAACAGTATTAAGAACAATGACTTTACCAGCAGACCTTTACCTCCTTGCAGTCTAAATAAGGTATTTTCAGTTTCTACTTTAGTCTACCTTAATGACAGATGAGCTGTAATGTTTTTGTATCTCATAAGATCACAGCACTGAGTTTTCAGACTGTAGTTTAAACATTACCGATAGTGTCCTATTTGAGCAGCTAACACTTCTGGCACACTGGGCAGTTTGTCTGTCACATCAGATCTATTCCCTTACACACTGTGATGCTGATCACAACTTTTTACCGAATATGATTTCAGATTACTTTTCCCAAACTATGGATTTTCCATTTATGACCTGGATTGTCAGATGGGACTCAGTGTTCTTTAAAGCATCTCAATGACAGACACAGTTATTCTAATAAATTCATGTTTCAGTTCAACAAGAAGATGTAAAGAATCACATTTTTCCACAGTCCATGCATGACTGGGACTCCAACTGAAGTCAACAAGAACCCTGCAGGCACATCTGAAAGCAGCATTTGATCTATAATCGCATTTACTGAAATACAGCACATACAGACCCTATCTTGCTACACTGAGCATATTGAACTATTGCAATGAAAATAGGATTAGATCGCAATTAATCAAGGAAATACTAGCTAGTGCCATGCCATCAGCTTTTAGGCAGAGCTCTCCAGTGTATTATTACATGAGGGTGTTTCTTAATCACTGACAGCAAACACATTGTTTGAGCCCATTTCTACTTTTACACAGAGGAAATACCCCCATGTACAATGAAGACTTACAAATGCTAAATATGTTTGAGAGTAATTGTATGAAATGATTCAATTGTTGCACACAGATTTGGTGCAAGTACTTATCTGCATCTGTGCTACTGTGCTCAAAATATGCTACTGAGGTATACATACCATGCCACGATGCATGTCTGTAAGCCATACACCGACACAGGACCACGTCCTGCAGTCTCATACACCATATGTGAGCAAACACCTGGTTTGATCTTATGGTCCTACTCTGTGGAAAGCCAGCTGCTACACTGCCTTGATGGGGAGGACTTGAAAGAGGGCTTCCAGTTAACAGAAAAAAAGAAAAAAAAAAAAGTCAAAATATTTCCTATAAAGAGACAGAATTCTTTATGGAGAAAATTAACTACCACTTAGAACAGCTCTAAAGAACACCACTTCACCATACAAATGGGTACTCTGAAGCATGATGATGCCACTTTTTTTAAGACATTTTGAAGAAAGTTTAGTACTTATCCCATCAGAGTGACAGCGCTGGAGATCCAAGTCTTCTGTTTCCTCACAAAAGCAGGCAAAACCCTTGTGGTTCCTCATCACACCAACTTCCACACTGGCATTTTATCCATTAGTACATATTTATTCTGGATAGGTAGAAACACTTCTCATCTAGGGTAGATAAATCCATTTCTTGTCTCCATACCAAGCCATCTCTCTCTGCTTCAAACTAAGTGCCCAGCCCAGCCTGTCTAAGCACACCGGGGATGGGGGCAGCAAGCAGCAATCCGCTTACCAAAGCGACCAGGGAGACATCCACTGGTAGTAAGGCTCAGAGAGCTCTGGACCAGAAGGCACCCGAACTGGAGATTGGAGTGTCAAGCCTTCCAGTTGTCAATCTCCTGAGCCATGCTGGGGTTGATGCTTTATTTGCAAGTACTTAGAGGCAGCTGCCACAAACACAGAAATTACAGGAAGCCAAAGCAGAAGCCTGTCATTTGGGTTTCTTGATTCAGTGCAAAAAGATGTCATTTTCACAGAGGACCGTAGCAAAAATACAAAAGGAGTTGCCTCCCTTGTACAGAGACAATGGCAGTTGCTGGTTTATAGCTTACTAAATTAAATAACATCAACAAGAGTCGTGTGCTCCCTACGCCACCCTCAGTGCTGTCCCTGAAGGAAGCTGCCACAGCGTGGCAGTGTTGGCAGCTGCCAGCGAGCACTAAGCGGTGTCACAGCAGGAGGCTTTGTTTTAGCCATGCTGCAGCCCTCTTTGCATCACTCTCCATCTGGAGATCCCCACAAAACACCCTCCTGAATTTCACCACCTTTTTCAGTGATTATTGTCACTTCATTATCTCCAGTGCTGGCCACAATGCTTATATTTTATTTTCAATATGTAATAAAGCCTAGAAATGATGCAGCCGTACCACATCCCCAAAGCACAGACATGTAAAAAAACAGGACAGAGCAGTTTAGATGCTCTGGGCAGGGGTCCTGCCCTAACAGACATATGTGCCACGCTGTCCTGGCGGCACACGCTCACATCCATCTGTTGAGATGGAGCTGAGCCCAGAGCTTCCATCATCCCGTTTTTAGTTTGTATGCACCATGTAAGCTCCGGGTGCAGCAGGCAGGGTGCACGGTACTGCAAATCCTAAATGAAACTTCTGTCATTCGCATGGAAAACACTGCAAGAATACTCACTATCAGAGAGACGAACGAAGAAACACAAAAACAGTCACCAGCCCTGGGCTCTGAGGGAGACAGCTGCTCTTTCCAATAGGAAAGCACAGATGTATTGTGGCGCTGGGTTCATTTGTTGTGGTCACTGAATTCAGCAAAAGCAACCAGAACTTTTTAATGTGCCCCAGGCACCCGTAACTACACCTCCGGAATTATCACTCTGCCTTGCACTAGTTACCAGTGAATACGTAACTTACAGTCTTAACAGATAGTAAAACTTAATTTTCACATAAACTTCTACCTGAGAAACAAACCAAATTCTTCACAAACAACAAAAGGTCATAACCAGAGAAAACGCTGCACCTCTAAAGCACCAGCAGGTCACAGCACACCACGAGTGACAGTTTTCCTTTATTGCGAGCAAAAACCTGCAAACATTTGCTCCGTCTGTGAAGAGGTGCCAGGAAGAAGCGTGAATATTCCTGCCTGAGGATTATGAATTTGTGCCAGAAGAGACCAAGCAGCGAGGGGAGCTCGGGGCTTTCCCTGCACAGCGGGTGCCGTGTGCCCGCTGCCCATCTCGCCCAGGGCGTTTGTTCGACGGGAGTGGCGACGAGCTCCGCCTCGGCAGGAGCAGCAGCAGGCTGCAGGCAGTACCTGTGCAGCGCAGCTTTCAGCCCGCATTCCTCGTCCCACGCCTTGCCGTCAGCAGCGTAAAAGGAGCTTTCCAGCTCTGTCCCGCACCCCCAGCACGGCACCGTGGCACCGGGCCGCAGCCGGGCAGCACCAGCTCGCTGCAGCCGCCTCGAAGCCTTTCCGGGCTGTGCCCCCCCCGCGCCCCGCCCTCGGGGGCCGTTTCACGCCCGCTCCGCTCCCCCCCGGGCCCCGCCGCTCCCTACCTGACCCGTGCTGCTGCCGGAGGATGGCTGCCTGCCCGGGCGGCGGCGAGGCCGACGAGGAGGCCGTGGCGGCGGTGCTGGCGGCGGAGGGCCCCCCGTCGGCCGGGGGGGGCGGCGGGGGCGGCGGCGGGCGCTTGCCGGGCCCGGGCCCGGGCGGCGGCGTGGCCCTGGCGGCGGGGCCGTGTCGGCGCGGGGCCGCCCCGCTCTGGATGTGCGACACCGCCTCGGCCGCCTGCACGTCGGGGGGGGCGAAGCGGGCCAGGACGCGCAGCAGCGCCTGGGCCTTGTGCTCCTGCGTCTCGTCGGCGCTGTAGTCCGCCACGCGGCACTCGTAGACGCCCTCGTCCTGCCGCCGCACGCCCGACAGCCGCAGCCGGTGCGAGATGTCGTTGCCCTGGACGCGCACCGTCTGCAAGAGAGTGCCCCGACGCCGCTCAGCACCCGGCCCCTCGGGCTGGAGCCCCCCCGAGGGGTGCTCGAGGAGCCCGGTCAACCTCCCCCTCCCCCCCGCTCCGGTCGTGCGAGGAGCTCCCTGTGAAGGAGGAGGAGGAGGGGGGAACCCGACGTGCACGGGAGGGGTGCGCGCCCCCCCGCCCCGGCTGCACTTACGCTGATTTTCGTCGCGTCCTTGTTTGCCACCTGCGGGAACGGAAAGGACAAGGATGAGAGGCAGCTCCGGCAGCGCACCCCCGAGACGCTCCTCTGCCCACAGCCCGGGGGACGGCCCCGACAGCCCCCGAGGATCGCCCCTTGCAGCCGCGCCGCCCCCCGGCACCGAGCGGCGCCTCGGAGCCCCGGGATGCGCCTCCCGGGGAGCCGGCCGGCGTCCCGCAGGCGCAGCCCTTCATCGTCTATTGTGAACGCAACTCACGGCCTTTACAGGAGGTTAAAGAAGACGTTTAAATCCGAGCGATTAATTTCCCCGCCTGACAAGTGCCTTACACTTTCCCCAGCCAGGCGGCACCGCATTAGCTCAGCGGCGGTACGCTCTGCTCTGTGGCGCTATCCGAGCGCTGCAGAAAAACGAGCGGAGGGCTGAGGGCAGCTGGTGCGGGCGGCTGCTGTGGGGCTGGGGGGGCCGTGCCCCGCGCTACAGGGTCGGCACCCCAAATCGCCGCAGCGGGGCTGGGGGCTGCAGCACCACCTGGGGAAAGGCAGCTGAGTGCCGAGTGCCTCGCAGCAGAGCCTGCCCTCCAGCCAGACGGCTTGCTAGGGGAGAGAACACGCGAGATTGAACTCCGTGCATTTTAATTTCTTCACCCAACTGCGTGGAAGCATCTTGCCAAGCTCCAGGTACAGACACAGGTGCATATGAGAGCCCAAGAAACCGTGTGCGTTTGCATATTCAGACTGCGATGTATGTAACATCCGAAGGCAGAGAGGTGTTTCTCTCATGCCTTTATCTGCTCTATCAGGGTGCAGACAGAGGCTCTCCCACCTCTCATGGCGATTCCCAGCAGAGCTCACAGCAGCACTTTCTTTTCCTCGTTCCCATTTCATACTACAGCTACTTTTGACTGTCTCTCTCGAGTCTTCGTTGCTGATTTTGTAGCAGGACATTTAGCATTTTCTATTTCCGATCCTTAAAGCACTATTTTTAATATTATTTTTTTTCCTGGGGTGAAGCCCCCCGGCACATGCCCCGACCTCCCTGTCCCAGTGCTTCCACCTGCTTGCCAGTACCCACTGTCCTCTCTGGGACCGCAGGGTCCGTCCTGACCACCCTGTGCACACACTGCACGGACACATCTACACAGCACCGCGTTACCTTGCTCCTGCTGCCGGGGACGCTGATGGCTAATTCGTGTGCAAGTTCTCTGGCTGGTTCTTTAAGGTACCACCACTGGATTTCCAAGGAGTACGAGGTGGATCCGCTGGCTCGGAAAGCACAAGGCATCTCAATATCATCTCCCTCCCTAACAGTCACATCTTTGGGAACTTCGGTAAAGGTACCTGGGAGGGGAAGGCAGAGGGACGAGGGCTGGTTAACGGGAGGTTCAAAGCCAACACCAGACTTCTTCGGTGAGTGGGAGCTGCCGGAGCCCAGGGGCTGAGCGCTTTCGGGCGGCCCGGGCACCCTGCACCGTGACAAGCCGGTGCCGCGGCTCCAGCGGGCAGGAGAGGTTTGACGGGGGCCCGAACTCCCTTCCCACCCCCTCTCCCCCCCCGTCCTCCGGGGAAGCCCCCGGCCGGAGGCACTGCTGCCCGCCGCCCCCGCCGCCCTCCCGCCCCGGCTCCCCGCCGGTGCCGGCCCCGGGAGCCCCCCACTCACCGGTCACGCCGAAGAGCAGGGGCGCGTTGACCATCAGGTAACAGAGGGTGCCGAGGAGCCCCCGCTTGCCCATCGCATCGAGGGGCCAGGCTCGGGGCGCAGCCGGGCACGCCTCAATCCATCGCACGCCGCGGCCCGGCTCCAGGCTCCCGGCTCCCCGCCGAGCCTCCCGGGCAGCCTCCGCCCGGACGGGGGGGACCAGACGGAAAATCCGCGGCCGGCGACCGAGGCTCGCTCGGGGCTGGAGGCGGCGATCCTGGGAACCGAGCGGTAACGCCTCGTCCCGTGCTCGGCGGCGAGAGGGGCTCAGCTGCCCTGCGCCGAAGAGGGGCTCCCGCTGCCCAGAAGCGAGGAGGCGGCGCCGGGCTCCCCTCCGAGCCCCATCACCGCGCCGCGGCCGCTCCTCCTCGGGGCTCCCGGCGCGCTCCGACGGGGCGGCGGGGCCCCGGCTCCTCTCCCGCACCCGGCCGGCCCCGGCTCTGCCCCCGCACGGCGGAGCCGCGGCACGGCCCGGCCCGGCCCGCCCCCCGCCCACCCGGGCGGCCCCCGCCGCGCCCGCGCCCGGCCCGGCCCCGCGGCCCGCCCCCGGCGGGAGGGCCCCGGCCCGGCCCCGCCTCCGTCGCCACGGCCTCCGCGCGGCCTCTCCGCGGCCTCGTTCCCTCCCCGTGCCCGCCGGCCTCATGGTGCAGGACGGGGCTTTGCAGCCGGACGGGCTTCCCGGCTCCCCGCGCTTGTTCCTCGTTAAAATGCCTGGCGGAAAAAACAGGCGCACGGCTCTGTGGATTCGGAGTACCGGGCCGTAACAAGAACCCGTTTGTGCGGCTCAGCTGTTTCTCAGGCAAATGCCCCAATTAAAAACCAGAAGTGCTCGCGAGTCAAGTCAGTAAGGTCGTTACAGTGAGTTATAACCACAGGCACAGTTTGATTTCTGCTGTAAGCAATGAGGGGAGGCTGTATTTTAATAAATCTGAGGTGTCTTTGGCCTTCTTCTCCCCTCTGAAATTCCATGAGGCCCCCATTTTATCCAGCCATAACTTCATTTAATCACTGGGATGGCATAAGAAGTGGCTTTTATGACCCACAGGAAATTTCCTTCAGGTTTGTTAAGGTATCCGTACCTGAATGTAAAGATACACGAACATCTCTATGGAAAAAATATTTGGGAACACTCCTTTTTTGAATACCTCAGGCCACTTTTTAGAAGAATGTCAGTCCCCAGCTTCCCAGGTAGCTCGCAGCCTGGCCAGGCTGCTGGAGGCTGCTGTGGTTCTGCCCCTTAACGCCCTTCCAGCTGGGCACTTCAGGACGTCCCATGCAATCCTGAGGGATACCGAAATGCATCAAATTGGTACTTCCTATCTGACATTTTTTTCAGAGCATTTTCAAGTCACTTTTACTGATCATATCATGATTTGAACCCTGCAGGGGCCCTATGGTAGGACCACAACAACTTGCCTGAGGAGCATCTCTGTGCCTCTCCCCACAGGTTTTATCGGGAGCCTGAACCCTGCCAGCAGGCAGAGCCCAGCTCCCCAGGCAGGTGCGGCCAGGCCCAGCTAATCATAAAAGCTTTTATTGCAATGTCTATTAAACACCATTTAATCAAACAGTCTAATAATCACTTACGCTTTGCTTTTCCACCCAAAAGCTCAGTGAGCTTAATGCAGTAAGCAAGCATCATTTCTTTCCACATACATGGCCTGAAGCCATGCAGCAGTGCAGTGAGTTTTATCACCACTTTGCCAGCATCCCCGTGAGTGCTTCACCTGGCAGGCCGCACGACAGACATACCTGAGAAAGGAAATCCAGCAGCGACTGCACTGGGCAGCACAAGTTTTCAAGGCAAATCCCAGGGATGGGTTAGCTTGTCCTCTGCGGGCGAGGCAGTTCCATGACTCTGGGCTCTTCCAGAGGACTCCAGCCAGGGGGACTTCGAAACACCTATGGATAAACAAAACACACCATCAAACTGTGAGCATCCAAAGACAAATAATACATACGGGATGACAAACTGTAGCTGTGGAAAGCTGGCAGCCTTGACACAAGGATTGCTTTCTTCTGCTCTCTTACAAGACTTCACAACATAAAATCCTTCTCTTTTTACCCCAAAGAACCAAATGTTTTCAGAATGCAGTTGCCTTTTTGTATCAAATTACCAGCTGTATACATGAAATAGTGGCAAATCATATCTGAAAAACTTTTACTTAAGTTTTTATTAAAATTGATGTTTAAAAATTTATTCTGCATTGTGAAAGTTTATAAAGGTTTGGAATCAAAAAATACCCAGTTCGTGTTTAAGTGAGTTTTGTTTCTTAGATATATATAAAAAAGTAATAAAAATGAAAAGGAAAGGTAAATGCATTTAAACTTAGTTCTATTTTAATAAATCTAAGGTTGTTATTGTAGTAATAGTGTTGCTGAAGTGAAGACAGTTTTATCTTGAATGTGTCCCTTGGTTTATAACGTTAAACCTTCAGTCCTCCTGTATTTACTACCTACCAAATTTGATTTTATATGTAGCAACTGAACACTCTAGCACTGACATCTTTGTATTCAATTAAAGTAAGGAATTAGGAACATGAGTGTGTTTTTCACAGTCTTAACAGAGTAATAACAAGTCTCTTTTTTATGTTCTCATCTTCTACTAAAATTATAATGGGGGACTATTGTGCTGGTAGCAGACTGGCAAGTATTCGGTGCAAATCATTTTGCTCTTAGGATCATAACAACATTTGAAGTCATTTATTGATTCAATCCTGCCAGCAAAAGGGACTTTGCAGCAGAGAAGCTATCACCTGCCTACACTCCTGCCCTGAACAGTTGATGAAAGCAAGAATATCATAGGGAGAAGCTCCCTTTGCAGTTGCTGATCCTGCAGCATCATCCACACCAGCAATTCTCAGTGAAATGAGGGCTAAAAGCTCTCATTAAAAGGGCTTGAATTAAAATATTCAGCGCTAAAAGTGAAGGCTCTGTTTTGTTGATGACAATAATTTTTCTGTAATTGTCACTCAGGTACCACAGTAGACTGTGTGGCATATAGGTGACATTATTTCATAGCTAGCCAAACTGAAATTGGTTGTTTTTCTAGAAAAATCCGGTGGCTTTTTCATAGCTTTCCACATCCAAATTAGATGTTAGCAGAGAAGACTCTCTCTGCTGTAGGCTAAGTCGAAACACAGGGCATTTGCTCTGGCAGCAGGACTCTTAGCCACTTTATCCAAGTGACTTCATTCCTAAGCCATTCCCTAGAGAGAAGGTGGCTGGGAGAAGCTCTGAAGTCCCCTACCTGGATCCTGAGCACCTTTCTGGGAAAGCCAGGAGGAGTCTGAAGGGACTCTTGGGTGAAACCAGCAGAATTCCTCAAGAAGGGTCAATCATCTTTGTCTTCTCTTAGTCTTAATCTCATAGTCTGCTGTTAACACCAAATCTCTTTTGATATGCAATGTGGGAGTATCGCTGACCTCAGGAGCTGATGGCAATTAACAGTGGAGGAGTATCTGGTGCTATAAGCAGACACTGAGACTTACGGGACTGGTAATGGGAGACTGCTCTTGCTGTTGCTGGACCATGTTTTATAGCAACTCATGAAATCCCATAAGTGATTCCAGCACTCTGTAGCTGCTGACATTTAAGAACATTTCTCCCTGTAATTTTTTTAAATGACTAGCAACTCCATTATCTGAATAACCAAAATACCTTCTAACGGCTGCTCGAGGAGCCTTTAATTCATACCCTGCTGTTTGGAGTTAATCCATTCAAAAATTAAAACAGTGCAGGTCACCTTTGAGAAGGAGAATGCTGCAAAAAATCATCCAGTTTTATACACATGAAGCATATGTGATGAGACATTCACTTTGAGTTGGTGTAAAAGCACTGTAGCATACATGAAGAGACTCAGTAGTCCTACCGTGTTTAATCAATATTCATCTCTGCCCTAAATCCTCCAGCGGAAGCAAGTCCTGTTCAGCACTCTATTCTCAGATTTTTGTCACAGTTCTTTTCTCACCACACCGATATATTTTCATAGACATGGGCCAGTTTTGCTTCTGTTGATAGAAAGTAAATGCTTCTGTAAATGACACCTGGGAGGGTTTGGAGCAGCCCTGGCCCAGGGCTGGGGCGGCTGCGCCACTACTCACAGCTCTCTGCAGTGCTCAGACAAGCTCCAGGGCTCGGGGTGCCTCCCCGGGAAGCTGCATACGCTGATGGCATGCTGAGCAGCTTCTTTGAATGGTACTCTCTAGAAAATAGGTGAGGGGAAGAAGCGGGCACTGGATGTAAACAAAACAAGAAAAAAGCAAAAAAAGAGAAGCTAAAATGTTCACATCTCTGCTTCCAGCACAGTGACCTTCACTGTGGAGCTTCTGCCTCGTAACAATAGACTGGCAACTGTCAGCCCAGTTGCCTTTAAAATGTCACTGGTTTAACATCAAATCAAGAGATATAATTGCATTCTTCCTTCCTTTCCTTCCCTTCCATTCTCCCTCCCTCCCCCAGATCCCAGTTGTGGTCAGGCCCCAACAAATCTGGCTGCCTATTTGTATTCCTGTAAGAAGTTAGGAAGGGTTGTAAGTGCTGCAAGTTCACAGGGTCTGTGCTGTTCTCAGCATACACGATGGCTTTCTTATTTCCCACCCACAAGCAGTGGGCTGCACTGCCTGGAGCTACTCCAGGATCCAGGTGACAGGCCCAAGCCTAGCACAGGATTTAAGAAAGAACTGACTGTCTTATATTGGGAAGTTCAGGGTTAAAACTGTCAGAGTGTGCTGTTTTGCTGGGTTTATTCATTGTTGTACTCTGTACATGTGACATTTCCACCAAAAAGCTTCCTTTTACTGTCCATAAAACTGATTAAGGTAGAGAGAACGTTTCTGTATTTCACCTAGGCACAGTTTTTGCTTTATGCAGCAAATGCGTTTTTAATTGCCTTTAGTTTCTACTTTATCTAGCTTTCTTATCTGATATTCTTTGTTAAATGATCTAACGGTATGAGATGCTCATGCAAGAACATACAGAAAGAGAAGGCAACATATATTCATAGCACTGCAACAATAACTCATCTTACAGTATGCTGTGCTTAAAATAAAGTCAAAATCAGTCAGAAAATCCGATTACTCCCAACTGTAAACTGTATCTGAAATTTAAGGAGTAAGCCAGTTTTAATAGCAGACGTGCCACTGACTGCGTGACATTTAGACAGGAGTAGCATAAGCCAGCGAGTTAACATGTACAAGTCGTCGTCCACCAGGACGGGCCTCGTGCAGCAGCTTGGAGCGACTCCAGCCCCGCCGCCAGGTGCTGTGCCACATGGCATGGACCTCTCGGGGCAGGCTGCCCGCTTCGCCCTTATGTCACCCCAGTTTCACTCAATAACGGACCCGGATACTGCCAAGCCTACCTGTGGGTGTGCACAGCAATTGTCACCAGCATCCCGATTCATCGTGGTCTTAACGTGGTGTAATTAATAGGGAATTGAAGCCAAAAAATTATTAATAAAGCCCAGTTATCTTACTAAAAAAGGAAATTAGGTGCAACAGAGCAGACCACTGATTTAGGCAATGCCTTTTATTTCTCACTAGGCTCAGAGAAACTAGTAATATCTGCCACACAGAAAATGGACACACATTTGACCTTACAGAACTCACAGAATCTCATATGGAAAAAATCCATATAAGAAACCAACAGATCAGACAAGATCTGCAGCAACATCTTAAAAGCTTAGGCCTTGGTTCTGCAAGCATTTTGGTGTGAACTGCAATAAGTTTGTCAGTAATCTGTCAAGTCCTAACAAGTTGAGGAGATGAAGCTACTGTATAAGACTTGTAAGAAGATGACATGTTTTCCCTGTGTAAAATTGAAGAGTTTGCTTTATTTTTTAAAAGCAGTTGAGATTATTTTTCCTTTCTTTTTATTACTTGCAGTGCCAGGATCACATCATGATAGGCTCTCTAGTAGTACAAAGCTAAAAAACTGAAAGAATTAGAAATTCAGGTCACATCTATCCAGTTTTTCAAGAGATACTCAATGGATGACTAGAGAATTAGTATAATTACTGCAACATCACAGATACTAAGCAAATAAAGCCAGATTAACTGGAGGTGGGGAAATGAGTTTTACTTGCTTAGAGTACATTGATTTTTTTCTTTTCTTTTCTTCCTTTTTTTTTTTTTTTTTAAGTAATAAATGCTTGATGAACTATTGGAAGAAAAAATATTGCTATTAAAAAGTCATCTCTTGCATCCCTCCAGTCAAGGGCTGAACCTACAGATGGCATGAAAAACATTTTGATTAAGCACTGCATTAGGCTTCCCGATGTGGCTGCTCTGTAGCTCGCACAAACCAGCAGCTATGGCAGAGAGGATGCAGCTCTTGTAGCTTCCTGGCCTCACCACACTTGTTACCCAGGTACGGGGTAACCTTCCTGTGCTTGGTCCTTTTGTCAGGACCCAAGGTTTTTTCAACAGTTTAAAATGAAATACATTTTAAAAAAATACATATGACTGTATTTCTCTTGCTATATATAGTATAAATGATACTCGGAGTTAAAACAGGTTCGGACATTGTTGTACTTTAAATGATTTGTAAGATTTTCTACATTAAATACATCTGTAAATGCCATTTAAGCTGTGAAAATGCAGGTGAGTGCTCCAAATGAATGCAAGTTATTGCAACTGTTAGTTAGGGATTTGAGTACATAGCATGCATCCGTGTTTGAACCATGGGTGAGTGAGATAGCAAGAGAGAGGGTGTTGATAGTGAGAACCTGGTTAGTTCATATAGCTAAAATCATGACCTTTGTTAAACCAATGCAATCAGAACATGTACACACATCCTGTTCTGGCAATTGATAACAGAGCATAAAAGAAGAGAGTGCCGGAAAAAGAGAAGTTCAAGTAGAGCAAGAATATTATGCTATATATAAAACACAGAAAACGATACAAGGCACAAACATCTTGTATTAAACACACCATATCTGGGCTGAGACATAGAAAGGCTTCTAGGTATTCAATTAAATTTCCTTTAAAGCTCGAGAAAGTATTTTTATTTCGTTAAGGAGCTATCCCCAGCTGCTCTCTGCCTAAACCACAAAACCCTATCCATTTAAAAAAGAATGCAACACAACTCATTGAAGCCAACAGTTTCAAAAAGCATCCATTAATTTTGGATGCTTCTGGTTTTAGATGTCTCCCTTAATGAGCCTGACTGTAAACATGCTCTTAATAATTCTGCCAAAACAAGGCTAATAAGTCCATATCTTCATTTATCAGCTGAAACACCTGACCCAGTGCTGTACAGATGAATTAGATGCCCTGACTTAATCATTTGTATTACTTTTCTTTTTATGAAATAAAAAGAAACTTTGGGCAAGGTTCCCTGTTCCAGTCCTGTTCCTCCCATCTGCCCTGGCCACTGCCAGAAGCCAGCCTGGACGGGGATGCCAGCGGAGCATCTCCACAGCCCATAGCAGCCTGAGAGGGGGTCACCTCCCCACAGTCCCCATCACAGCAAGTGTGTCTGCAACGGAGAAGGGAATGCGAAAGGACGTGCATTTTTTGGTTAGCAGATAACCCTTTCATCAATAATGTATCCTTTCAGTCTACTGGTGAATCAGCCCGCTACCCACTGTTTCAAAAAGACTGTTAGAGACTCTAGCTCCTAAATTAGAATTGAAATGACTATTTTGTTCAAGCAGGATCAATTACTTGCTAGTGTTTCCTCACTGCTCGCTGCAGTTAGAAAGCCTTGGGGCTGACACACGTGGAGGAGTAAGTACTGATCTGGGACGTGGCGCCGTGGAGGTTTGGCTATGGCCTGTTGATAGCATTAACATTTTATAGCCTTGGTAGGAGGGACTCAGATTGAGGAAAAATCTGTCCAGAAAATTGAACTGCTTATCCTCCAAAATGGAAGAAACCAGTCTGTAGGTTTATCAGGCAGAGCGACTTGTGAAGGACTACATCCAAAGCCTGGAAGTAGGGATCACTCCGGCAAGTGCCCTAAGAAAAACTGATAGGTGCGAGTGCTGCTTCTGGGCTGCTGGTGTGGAAGGTCAGAGCCTGTTCCCGGCCAGGCTGAATTTTCTCCTCTGTAATTCTTCTGTGGCCTGTGGGTCTAAGGCAATTCTTCCCGAAGGAGGAAGAGCTGTTCAGCCCCAAAGGAGCAACATTTCAAGAATTTATGGGATTTAAATCACTTGCTTGGTCACAAACGGCTCAGAAACAAGAGCCTCTCCCCACCCTCCAAGGAGACTGTGGCACCAGAAGACCTGGGCAGCTGCTGCCACGAGCAAAGGGAAGAAGATGAGAGCTGAAAGGCAGACGGCTCTTGATTCCACACCCTTCATCTGCGGACTCTGATGTTTTTCTCACTGTTCACAGGGAAATTAGATTAAAAATAATCCCTCCTTGCCTCCCTTCCACACCCAGATCTGAACTGGATAACTTCTAAAAGGGTTTTCTGCATCAGCCCTTTAAACTGATTAAACTAGGGAACACCAAAACCATACCTCAGCAGCGTGCTGGGTATGTGCAGATTAGAAACTGTGCAGTACAGAGTGGCAACTAATAATCGATTTTCAGCAGACAGGAGCTTGTCAAGTGGAAAGAGAGTGGGCAGGAACACTGGCTACAGATGAGGCCCAGTACTCAGATCAGGCACTGAACATACAGGAAGATGTATTCAGTAAAATGCTCAGGAGAGCTCGATTTTGACAAAAATTTAAATAGGTTTTGCCAGCTTAAAATACCGATAATGGCCACTATAGAAACACAGAAGTTCCAGCAGTTAATCTGCAAAAGTGTGCAGATTACAGAGCGTGCAAAAAAGTCTGCAGGACTAGAAAAGTCTGAGACAAAAGATCATCATGACATGAATCCTTTGAGGTAAGCAAATAGTCTAACAAAGTGTTTAATAGACAAACAGTTCTATTTGCAGAGAAATAGAAATGCTTAGGAAAAAAATGCAAGACATATTTGTTCAAAGTGGTTCCTGTTAAGGATAAGCATGTGCCTATCTTCAGATACTGCCCTTTGAAAGCTCTGGAGGCTAATTTAGATAACCACGAAGATAACAAAGACTGGATGTATAAACATGCTTCTCCTTCCTAGTCTCTTCTGTGGGTAAGAGTCCTGATATTCACGTATGACTTTGCTCTGATTTAAGCCTTCTACAGGGAGAAAATTTTTGAGCAGAATGATTGTTTCTCAAGCTGTAATTCATTCCTGTCCAGTTCACTGCGGGCGGTCATACAAACACAGGGGCAGGTATCCAGGTGGATTGGAAAGGACGAGCTTCATAACATGCTAGGAATTCATTTGTGTTTCTGGGCATCAGGCTGTATGGATGACATTTGTGAGGTATGCTGCTAGTGGGCAGCAGCTCTCACCACGCTGTGCCAAAGCACCTTCTGTCTCAGACCCTGTGAGCTGCAGGCAGCTCAGGCCAGCACCCACCTGGAGCACATTGCAACCAGCAACTGAAGGTGTGTATTTGTTTCCCCATGGAATAAATTATGTCATTAGGCAGAGAGGTATTTGAAATAAACAGTAACAACTCTATAAAACTGGTAGAATTCAAATCTTTACAGCTACTTAACTATTAAGGCCTTTATTTCACTAATCTGAGATTAATCCACCATATAAAAATAGATATTTATTTAAATAAATTGACTACGCTGCTAGTTAGAGATAGAGATTTCCATTGTTCAGAAGGTCTCTGTTTTATTTTGATCTTTTTTAGGAGATAAGCCTCCTAATCCCGTATAAAGTTGACTATAATGTCTGTTCTCCCTGAGAGCTCTTTATATATAGCCAAGATCCTGCTGATGCTCACCAGTTTCCACTACCGTGGCATTTAGATTTTCGGGAGGAACCCAGAAAGCAGTTATGAAGATGTTAACTGCAGAGATAACCAGAATTAATTCAAGCAGCACAACACCGCTAGCAGTTGAACACTGCGAGAATCGCACTGATTAGAGTTTTCTATCCCAGCAAAATTGGTGTTTTTCTTACAGCTGTGTGTGTGGGCTCATGGTCTGTTCCAGAGCTTCCAACTTAAGCTTGGGACGTGGAAATTCAGTCTGTTTCCACAGCATTATTATTCTGTGTACGAAAGCCCTACACATGATGTTTTCTGCTTATCTATTTTTATTGCATCTTAGTAATAAAGCCTCTCTGAGCTGTGCTTTATACCTCAGAACAAGTCCGTTGGCCAGATGGCTGCTCTAACAAATGGGGAGAAATGTCAGAAACCCTTTTGCGTACCTGGGCAGTGAGGCGCACCGGTCCCGCTCTGCGCTGCCAGCACTGGTTGCAGCGCGCCAGGGCTGAGCACACCTTGCTTTGTTGGCACAAGGGCGATAGCCACAGGGACAGGGACGATCCCTCTGGGGATTGTCAATGAAAGGAGAAGAGGCTACTTGGTATTGCACTGCCTGAATTATCTGGCTGTGCTCCTGAGATCTGCTCCAGAGCCAAAACCTCACCAAAATATTTTCTGTGTTTTCTTCCTGGATGATGCACATCACATTGCTTTTGCTATAAGCACTACACCAAAGAGTTCAAAGCCAGCTTTGAATGGGATTTATCAAAACCTCCACTCCTAGCTGGCTTTCAAAATCATAACCTTGCCATGCTTCATCTTACGCTGATTACCAGCACTATATCATCTGCTTGATAGGGCTTCCTCTTATCATATGGGTGATGATTCCTCACTGCTGCTTATGATTTCATACAAAAGACTTTGTGCTGTCAGGGAGGAAGTCTTTTAAAGTCCCACTTCATGGCCTTGTTGTGTGTATGAGAAATGCCAAGTCAATTAGGCAGGCTTGGTTGGCTAATGAGACTCTGGTGAAGTACATCACAGTGAATCACATATTAGCTAACGCTTATTGAAAATCCTGATAATAACAAGCAACATTTTTTCTATTAGAAAGCTCTTCTGTTGTCTATAGTTTCTCTGTCAACGTGATACCATCAAGACAAAAACAAATCTCTGGAAAACAGAGGCTTGAAGTTGGTGGTGGTGGTCACGGCTGAAAGAAATAATATTAATTAATTTTCAAAATAATTCCCATGGCATGGCTTGGCCCTACAGAAAGGGGAGAGGTGCTGTGGGAAAGAAGAGGGACCTGCTGGAATAACCTGTCGCTTCTGTATGTGTGGGCAGTTATGAGCACCTCCAGCAAACCAGGGGATGGGAAAAGCAGGAAAACTTGTTTAGAACCCCAAAAAAACAAAGCTCTTTGTTTTCCCAGAGAATCACTGGGGCTCACATGGGGAGAATGAAGCCTCAGAGAGCAGAAGCCCAGGAGATGCTCACTGTCTGGGCAATGCTCCCTTGTGGCAAACCACCTTGGGAGGCAGCCGCAGGTGGTGACAGACAGAATGCAGAGACAACACATGAGGACGCAGTGGTGAGGCTGTGGTGGCCTCTCTGAGTGCTGGGTGGCTGCGCTCCCCTTGGGCACTTGCTCTGATGAAAGCTCCAACAGGTCTCACCTTTCCAGGGCTACAGTCAATACCAGAGATGATTTAAAAAGCAAGTAGATTTCTCTCTCCAATGTAATTGCTGCAATAATTTATGCTTTTAAGATACTGACATCTTTATCTAGCTTTTCTTACAAGATTTTTTTTGTTGTTTTGACTTTGGATCAACCCCTACATAGAGCAACAAAGAATTCAGTCTCTTTGGCAGTTATTTTTGACCTTTTCCTGAGCAATAGCTGATAGCTTTCCAGACTCTTTGTCTAATGGTAGAGGTTAAGCTAAAACTAAAACGTTCACCTGATTGCACTTGAACTTGTGGCTTAGCTGAGTAGAAAAAAACCTGCACTTTTGACACAGAGCTGGTTCCAAAAACATTGAACAAGTGTTTGAGTTATAACTTCATATGTTATTAAGTTGTATTGCACAGAAATCTTTCTGCCCTATTCCACACTGACAGAAAACCGCCTTTGCAGTTTATGAAATGTTAATACCATAGCACAAATTTATATAGGTGCATAACGAGAAATGGTAGCCTGGGGAAAAAAATCTTATTTATAAAATTAAACTTGTTAAATAAAAATGCAGCTAATGACTCACTTTTTACTCTTCAAATATATTAGATGTCTATATTCTTATGAATTCTGCAAAGTAATTGATAGGTTTTAGCATGACCCTGATACTACACAAAGGCACATTACACAAGCAAATGTTTTGGATGTGGTGAATCCACTGTTAATTATAGAAAGGCCTTCTTACAAATCTAGGATACCATCTGTCCTAAAACTATCCTTTAGCTAGCTTTCTGCCTTCAGTCTGTGCAGCTGTACTTTGCCTTTGCACTCAAAATAAATAGGAGTATGCTACAGTACAAGCTAATGAATAAATGATGAATTACTAAAACAGTCTGACCAGATTACTCAATCTCTTCATCATGAGTCAGAAATTCTACTTCTGTTTCTTCATCATCTGCATTTACATGTGTATGCTCCCACAGAGCATGCTTCTTTGTTGTCATTGTTATTACAGATTTTAATGGTTGGTTAGATTTGTCAGATTTTTGCAAATTCAATGAAATGCCAGACAGAGAAAGCACATGAAACACTGCATTGTTTCTGCAGAATAATTACCATTATTTCCACATTTGACTTGTGGTGTCGAGAGACAGAGGGAAGGAAGAAGGTGCTCCTGATACTGCATGCTAGTGCTATCAAACCAAATGCCAATTATTCTTTTTGTCTTGGACTCAGCAATGATTTTGGATTTATCCCTGTCTTTGTGCTGGAGATACGATACAGTCTTTGCACAGAAGAGTAAAACCAAAGACCCACAAAACCTCCAGTTCAAAGAATCACATAAGCCTTTGTTTTAGATAAATATTAACGGTGGGAATCTATTCCTTGGTAGGACATTATGGAAATACCAGAGTGGCACAGGGAGCAATTTTTTTCACCCAACTGCTTATTGTCATGGCTCACCACTCATGTGGACAATAATCTGAAATTTTCTGGCAGGTGCTTGGGCACTCAGCATTCACGTTTATAAACATTGCCTTGCTTGTGTCTGTAAGTAACTATTATGGACAAGGTCTCAGTTTCAGCACCTCCATCTCATGCTCCTTTCCACAATAGCTAATCACAGCATATATAAGTCAGTTCTGTGCCCCGGGTCATCATTTTCTTTGGTTTTGACTCTCTGAAGACGAGACCCTGTGGAGGCAGGCCTGCCTGTGCGGGGCACAGACACGGTGATGGGCACCACAACAAGCCCGAGCAGACCTATGCACCGCCCTCGTCTCTCGCTGGCTTCCCTTTCCCATGGTCATCAGCCGTTTTTTACCCTATTGAAATGCACAAAAATACACTGTCCAATTTGACAAAACGTCTAAGTAATTATAAAATACTTTTTGTAATTTCCTATGTAATATCCTTTCAAACTTGTCCTGTTTTCTTTCTCTTTGAATGCATATTCAGTGCAGGCAGATTTGTAGGCACACAATGAGAAACTGATTTTGAAAAGAGGTAAATAAATTGCACTGGCTGGAAAAGGGCTTCTTGCTGCCCTTTTATTATGATGTGCACATAACTTGCTACAAATTCTTTACTTTGCATTTCTATCACAAAGATAAATGAAATTGTCAATCCTGTTCACATTTCCGTTTGACAGCTATCTAAAAGTAATAGCCAGGCTGCCAAAAAAAGCTTTCATTAATTGTTCTATTTATTAAGGTGAAAGGAGGACTATTTTGTAAACAAGGAGGGATAAACAGACTGAGAGCAAAATGTTTGCTTTTCCCAGAGAATATACCTGCTGCATAATTCCTGACTTTAGGATGACTCTGAGCAGCACTTACAATGGATAAAAAACTTCTACATTTCAGATTTCTGTAACTTTCTCTCAGCATTACAGCACTCCAACACTAAACAGGATGAATGAAGTGCTGTGCAGTGATGCTGAAATGTAATCCAGGGAATCTGGCTGTAATACATATATATATATATATATAAGTATATTTGTTGCACTGGTGATCCCTAGCATTAAAAAAAAAAAAAAAAAGAAAAAGAAAAAAAGTACCATTTCTTTTTATATGTGTGTGCATCCCTAAACATGTGGATGTAGATATCAGGGTCATCATTGAAAACATCTTGGGTAAAGATGCCCCTAGTGAATCACTTTTACTGGGAGCAGTGTGGAGCAGAATGAGCCCTCTGCACTGCTGCACAGCTGACACAGAGCCTACCCAACCTTCCTTTCCCATGGCAGCACCCCAAAATGAGTTATGTCCAGGCAGAACAGCTACCTCCAGCACCAGGAAACTGAAACAGAGAAGGACACTTGCCATCACTGCTGCTTCCAGAGAGGAAAAAACAGACACTTGTGGCTAGGGGAGGATGGGCACAAGTTACAGGAGGAGGGAAGGAAAGTAGAAAGCCCTCCTGGGGGGCAGAGGGAAGGGAAAAGCTTGACGTCAGGGAGGGAGGGCATGGAGAAGCGAGCTGGCCACCACAGAGACCAGCACAAGGCAGCCAGACACTGGACTTGCCCTCCAATTCATCAGTTGTTTCGAGTTCACCAGCATTGTACCCAGCTCTGGTGTGCTCTAATTGTCCATCCCACTTGGGAAGTGTTTGAGCAAAGAGTTTATAAGTGCTCAGGTGAAGAAGAAACCTGGTTCTCTGTGGGACAGAGAAAGGGCGGTATTTCTCTGAACTCCGTGAGTGAGGATCAGGCGTGAACTAGCACACTGAAGTTGCCTTGTTTGTCCTTTTTGAAAGGCACGGAATGTCTCAGGACAATTAGTTCTCTCTTTATGCTTTCAGCGTGGAGCTTAAACCCCTAACCTTTTATCATATCTATTTGGTTGCACATCCATGGCTCAGGAGACAATTAAAAATGAGATACATGTTCTGCTTGGCAGAAAAATGCAGTACTCATTCATTTTTCTGCCTACAACTGTCCAACTGTGTTTAGCTTTTCCTTTCTTCTTGCATTTACATCTAAACCTACCTCCCTTCCTCCACTGTGTTTTATACAGCTCTGCATCTACGTGTGTTTATATGTCTCTGTATATCTTCAGAGACATTTTTTACAGCACGGAATACATAAGACGTTCTGCAAAGGTCTTTCATGTAAGTATACATATATATTTGAAAATAAAATTCTTTTGTTAGTTTAGCCTCCTCAAAATGCAGTCTTAAAGCATTCCTTCTCAGACAGCCGGTGGCCCACAAAGCATGCTACTGACTCCTCTCCTAGTGCAGCCGCATGAGATATTATTCACAGCCTAAGTCCCGAGCCATCTTTCTGCTCCACTTTGAAGGAATCACTCCCTTTATCAGTGAAGAAAACAAGCAGCTTGCCTACTACAACATTCAGAAACCTGCCTTTCTCTCTCTCTCCCTCTCTCAGTGGCAATATGAACATCAGAGATGGGAGAAAAATGATGCTGTGTTTCCCAAAGCAATTAATTTTACAATAGTTCGATTTTGACATCTTTGGATGTAAGCAGTAAGCACAAATGGGAAGAAATATTAAAGCTCAGATTTACAAAGCCATGAAAAACAGCAGTAAACCACTAGCAAAAAAAAAAAAAAAAAAAAAAAAAGGGGGGGTTCTTATCAACAGCAAGCGAAGGATTTAGCCACTGGGAGGTGTTTTAAAACCTGTTGTTGCTTTTTTTTTTCTTTCTTTCTTTCTTTTTTTTTTTTTTTTAATCTACATAAACACTATTTCTGATTCCATGTGAAATTCAGATCCAGTTCCAGACAAAGGCTTAAGGAAAACTTGAGGTCTGGTTGGAAAACGTGAGCCATCTGAAAGTGCAGCCTTCCGTAATGAAGCCACAATTTAAATATCAAGTTTTACACGAAGCAGAAAGAAGATAACTCCAAATCAATCTGCAGGTTGTATCAAAAGCAGCTGTTTTTGAAGAGTTCCCCTTGTTTCTCATTGCTGTGTATCCTGACAAACCTTGTGCCAGCAGTGGCTGCAGTGAGAAGTTACCTGAGAAGCTTACCAGCTGCACTTCTGATGTTTAGCTGAGTTATGAATGAATTCGGGAGGGAGTTGCCCAGTTACAAGCTCCTGCTGAGAAAGGAGATCCTGGGAGCCAGTGCTGCGCAGCCTGTTGTGTAACACAGGAGCACCCATCTCTGATGCTTCCCAGTCTCTCGTGGACAGCCCTGGATCTGAAGGGCACATGCTGCAGCAGTCCCCCTGTCGTGGCACTGGGACCCCACCGTGCCCCATGCCGATCGCCTTGGCTGAGCCACCCCACTGGGGCACGGGGCAGGGGAATGGGCTGCTGCAATGGGTGCCCTGCCCAGGGGCAGCCCCAGTGTGGCACCATTGTGGTGGTGGCACCAGCTCCATGGGCCCCAACATGCTGGGAATGCTGCCTAAAAACTCTTCTGCCTTGAGACAGGGGACGCTGGGCAGGTCTGGTTAGGCTGCATCCTCTCTGAAGCAGGGACATCTTGTTGTCCATTTGCTCAGCCCTTCACTAAAAGAGCCCCTGACCATACTAAAAATGATGATATGCAAGAATGGAGGCCCTAAAACTTTCCCAGGTAGATTGCTTTTTCTCTCTTTTTTTTTTTCTTTTTCTTTTTTTTTTCTCTCTTTTCAGTTTTAGACTTTTTTTTTCTCCATCACACTTAAAAATTATATAAATATTATGGACTAGATTCTTTTTCTCCCAAACTTCCATTGGTATTGAAACAGCAAAGGTGTCTATTTAAAAACATGGGATACTCCCTAGCTACTCAGCTGAAGGTTCTTTGCTATGCAAAGCTATGCAATATTTTCAGTAGTGCCTATTAATGTCAGCTTTCAGGGTATGATAAGGTATCTTCGCGGTTTCATATTGCATCAAGTGGAAATCCAGCATACAAATAACTAGCTCAGGAATACTTTACAGAAAATTATTGAAAATTTTAAGCTGTTCCTGTTGTTACACAAGAAGTGGAATAGATTATATGGTATTAAAGCATTTTTTTAGGAAAGTTTTTACTTTTTTAAAAAAGATCACTTAAACAAGGAATGTTGTATTTAGGGAACATTATACCCTTGCCCTCTGGTAAATTGCCCTCCATCACCCAAAAGAAAAAAAGACACCAGAATTGTCAGCAAAACCCAAACCTATCCATATACAGGACTATATAGCTAATAGGGATATATTCAGGCCATGCAACTACAAACACACATGAGATACCTCATTTTACAAGAATATCACTGTCTTGCCTGTGGAATGGCTCTGCACCTGATATTCAACCATTATGTTCATTAGTGGGGAAAAATCCTTCAAGAGGATCATTCTTTTTAAAAAGCCATATGCAATTGTGTGTCTAAAAAGCAAAAACACCTTTAATTATACTAACCAGGCTTGCAAATTAAAGGCATAATAAGGCATTTGCATCTGTGTAAATCAGGTGCTGAATTCAGTATTCATTTGTGTATAGCTAAGTAAAAACTAAAGGAGCAAAATAAACACAAAAGGGCAACGTTTAGAGTTTGTGACAGATTGGAATGATATAAAAGGGTGTCATATTAGTGAATTAGTGATACCACACAGGCAGAAAACCATGGGAGATGGTAAATAATGGCTTGAAGAGCAGGGAAATTCGCCTCTACATTTAGAGACTTTTCTCCACAAAAGCAACGGGAATATTGTCACTCATCCTTCACTTTAACAAATCTGCAAGATGAGGCTTAGGAATATCTTAGAAGTAATTGGAGTACAAACCTGGCATCCTTTCCTGGATGCGAAAATATCTCAAGAAAGCTTCTACTAGAGGGATGATTAAACTTTCTCCTTCACATCAGGCTTCAGATTCTGGAAGGGGGCTACACTCAATGATTTTAGGTCCGAAATTCAACTCCAGGTAAAAACAGTTCAAATATCTATAAGGAATGTCTGGAAATCCTTTCTCAGACACTGAATAAGCAAAGTGTTCAGGACTGGGTGCTTTGTTCTTGTGTGCTTGGTTAAAATATACAACTGCATTCATAGCAAAACGAATGGATGCACTTGAGAGCTATAAGGAATTACAAAAGACTCCTGCTCTCTTTACATCAGCTGCATGATGCTCCACACTCCCACCTCTTGCTGAAGCTGCCATCATAAACAAACAAGGAAACAAACCCCAGAGCTGCACAGACCCTGTTTGAGACATCATTGGCCATGCTGGGGAATGAACCAAGAATCCTGACGCTGGAGAGAAGCACGTGTGTTGAGTCTCTGTTAAAATCTGTTCACTTCAGCCATTTTGCAAGGCAAGAAGCACGGACTGTATAAGCAAAATGAACTAATTCAGGACACTTTTCAAGACTGTCACAAAATTGCTGCTACGATTAGTAAGAGTGCAATAAAATCCTTGTAGTTTAACAATGCAGGACAAGAGAGTTTATAGGAGAAAATAAACTTTTCAATTCAAAAGGCACTCTACAAATATTGGGCCAGCTCCTGCTGTCCTGATTTATGCAGACACTCAGGCCTCAGCTAATCTTAAGAGCAGCCCTCTATATCCAGGAGAACTGCTCTGGTACCAGGCATGGTTATTTCAGTTTTAGCTGGTCCGCTTTGGGGATTGCACTGGGAAGTCCCATTAAGGGCTTATGGTCCCAGTGCAGAAAATACCTAAGCACAGGGAGTAGAGAGCTTTACCCAGCAGAAATTAAAAACCTGGCCCGGGTGTCTTAGCAATCAGTAACCTTGTCATGTCAGTTCAGTTTGTATTTTGTAATGGTCACACATCTGACATTGAAGTACATTTGGTTAATGGATCTGTGTGAAAGAGCACAGGAATATAAGTAATTCTTACAAGGAAAACTACTCAGAGCAGTGCTGCTACTTCTACCAGCTGCAGAGGGACATTACTAATTAAGGCTCATTGCTTCCATTCCCACTGGGACTATTTCCACACACTCTCTGGGGGAGACGGAGCTTGGCCTGATGACAGAAATTAGGGGAGAACATTCACCGCTGAGGGCAGGCCTGGAGGAGCTGCTTTCTTGTCTCTGGAGTTTGTATGCCTGAAGAACAAGGAGATTTTATTCTCCCTATATCTCTTCTTCTTTTTTAAATATCTGCCTAAAACAAAATCTAGCTTCATCTGGTGTTAGGCCAATTAATATTGGTGACGGTGGAAGCTATTAGCAGCTTCAACAACAGCAGATATGGTCAAAAAATAAAGCTGGTCATTTCTGTACTCTTGTCTTAATTGCAGTTTTAAATCTTACACTGTTTTGCTCATTAAAATAATGCTGGAAAGAAAAGCTGTGTGTTTGGGGGTGTTGAAAAATCTTTTATTTCCTACGTTCTTTTCAAAAAGCTATAGTAATTATTTTTATAGTGACAAGAGGATTATTTGACTTAATTTAGTATAGAAGATTAAGTTCTCAGGAGAAAAAAATCATTGTAACATATGCAAATAGAAAAAAAAAAAAGTCTTAAGTTCTTGCTGTATCATCAGAAGAACTTCCCCATCCTTCTGTGAGACAATCCTGCTCTGTGGTGTGCAGTGAGATTTAACATGGAGCTAAAACCAGCTGGTTCCTGGAAGCACGTGTGCTTGAAGAAGACCTGCTATGCTGCAGAAGTGAGCAGGCCGCTTCCTCAGGGATCACTCTTTTCCCATTTAGCAGCAAGGTCAAGACAGGATGAAAAGTAAAGAGAGAAGGAAGAGAGCAATTCTGTAAAACGGGGACGGAAAATGGTGCAACAAGTTACTCCTCTCCTCCATCTCACAAGTCTCCACTCCCTCTCCACACCAGTTACAGAGCAAGACACCTTTCTCATTTTTATCAGCAGAACCCACGTAACCAACTCCATACAACTGGGATGATGTGGGCTGAGGGACACTGTGTACCTCAGCCCTGACAGGTCTGCAGAAAAGGCAGGGCATGCAAAAGATGCAGGACACACTTTTTATTTTTATTTTTATTTTTTTCTCTCAAGAGCAGTTAATATTATCCATCAGAAGGCCAAAGAAAAAATAATTAAACTGCATAACAGTCCTTGCTGCAAAAAGGTGTTTCATTAGTAAAGCTTCAGCCATGAAGGAGCCTTGAGCACACTCCTGCCTGAGCCCACATGTTGATCTTTTGCATGTGCTGGGAAATGTGGCATTCCTGCAGCAGGCTGGTATCAGTGCCACAACCAGAGTCACACAGCTGCATCTGGGACCCCACACCAACTCGTGGCTCTGGACATCCCTTTACTTTTTCAAATAGTTATACACTGGAAAATCTCCAGGTTTTCTCCTTTCTAATTCAATTTTTTGAATTTCTTTTAAATAAGATTAGCTACAAACTAATGAAAATAAATTAACTATGAAGTATATCATGGTGGTCCTAGTCTTGCCGTCTGTGGTACACTGATAAATGATCAGCATCATAAAATAGCTGTTAATAGATTTTAAAGCCAGAGGGGAAAATAATGATCATCTAATTCTGACCTATGGCACAGTGCTGCTGCCTGGCCCCCCCAGCCCTGAACTCCTGTGTCAGGACCACCGCTGCTCGCTGAGCGGCAGGACATTTTTCAGCTAGATAAGCCCACTGCCCCCTGAGAACTGACACAGATCCTCACCTGGTGAAGATCAGGATGCTACAGCACTGCATTACACAACATGAAAAGCTGGTCTGCTACTTTCTTTTTTTTTTTTATGGTGCCATGAATCCTGTTCTCTTTCCTGAAGCCAGTATTCTCCTCCTTACTACATTTTTTCCTGCACTATATTGTGGCATCTTCTCCTTTCTCGCCCTGATCCATCTCTCCTAAGTTTTCCCATTGCTGTTATCTTTCCATCCCAGCAAGCTATCAGTCTGCACCACCTTCCCTGCAAACTGCCCCACGGTCCTTCCCCTTTAAGTCCACTTGTTGGCTTAGCTTTTTAGGGGCAGATGCCACTATCTCGCTCATGACAGCCTGATCTACAGAAGGGTCTCTGCTTGCCTTTCTGTGGGGTCTCAGAAGGGTCTCTGCTCCCTGCTGGATGACACTTAGGACAAAAACAAGCACCACGTGAGCAGACGTTTATCAGTAGCTCCACCAGCAGGTGAGGGGCACCCACCTAGGAAATGCTTCACCATTTACAAGCAAACCATGAACAGAGAAGAGGGATAAATGACTTTGCTGATCCTCTAGCAATTACTTTGCTATGTCTACTTTTAGTATTGTGAGCACTAAAACTCTTTTCAAAGTTTACGTTCTGTTCAGTTACTTCAAAATATGAAAGTAAACAATCAAATTGTTCTGGTACTGTATTTTCCTGCCTGTATTTCTACATTCAGGCAAAGCTCCACTAAGTACATTCATGGCTGGCAGTGCAGCTCATTAATACCGCTATACTCTTCTCCTACTTAAAAAGTTATAATGCCCTACAGGGTTTTGAAGTTAATTTTATTACTAGAAAAAGTCCCAAATGGAGTTCAAGTCCAGAGCACTTGCCAGTTTTGACTTGCTCAACACCGTTCTTTACCTTTACATGCGTGCAAGCCCTTACCACCCTGACAGCCCAATGTTTGCCAGCGCAGACTACCTACCACTCCTAATACATAACTATAGATAAGCAAAAAATATAGCAGTTTGTACTGACAGAAAAGTATCTGATCTTGTTCTGAACCAGCCAGATTCATGACCTGACAGACAGCGGCAGGCGAAAGAGCAGGCTCCATGGGCTCTCCCGGCTGCAAGGGAGGACTTAGCCCCAGGAGCCCTTCCCAAAGCCCAGGGGATCACTGAAGAGGACACGGCTGCTGAAGGGCCCTGGGAAATATTTGCAGTGTTTTCTTAGTGACACAGGACTCCTGTGCAAGTGCTAGCAAACACTAGTGTATGAAGCAAAGGTATTTTATGCTTTTGCTGGCTTACTCTAATCAAGAAGTAGGGTGACCTGAATTGATTCTTGAACGCGGCTTTCCTGGTTAGGGGCGTATAATGCCCATTACAGCACTGTCAAGCCTTGATGTGATGAGGGCATAAAGCACATTTCGATCCTGAAGAGCAAAATAAATTACTTGGCTTGGGCAGCTGGAAAAGGACGATTCTTTTCACTGCTATCTAGCAAACCAGGAGCAGAGTTTATTCCAGTGAGATCAAAAATAGTCCAGTAAGACTTACAGGCTGCTGCAATACCGGCTTGCACCAGCTCCTAAGCCATTTACTTTTAGAAGCTGAAAAATGGCAGCACTGGAATTTTAGGTGACCATTTCACTGCAGGTGATGATCACACTGAGCAGTGTTAACTCAGGCTCTCATTTTAAAACTGTACTCTCAGCATTTAACACCTCACTCTCCTGCCTCATTCTCCCCTCTAAAAGACCATAAAAGCCAAGCCACGGCTTCAGCATCCAGTATAGGATCACTAACTTCAGAAACTTGTTTCTAAATCTTATAGTGCATTGTCCCTGCCCTCAGAAGCAGCTGCTGATTATAACTTTCACAAATATTTACTGCTCTCTAATTCTTGAATAGAATATATTATGAAAATCTCCATATGCCCAGGCACAGCTTGACTTATCAGGTGAAAGACAACGACTCTATTTTGGATTCACACTGCTTAGAGAACACTTACTGTATTGAATTCATACCTCATTTAAAATTGCCTTTACAGATAATAAATCCAAATGTTCCTTTGATAATTATTCTGTACTAAAATTAATGCCAAATAATGTGCAAGCAAGCAGGCAGACCTTTATGGGTATGATTACAGCATTTACTCCTCTTTGGGAACTGCTGGAACTGTCTACATAAATAATACCATGCCATTATCCTTAAAGCAGCCCATTTGTTTTACAATGAACCCATGCAGGGAGAACTTTCATATATATACTATTGAAGCTCTCTGTGTAACTTAATCATCTATCATATCCTTAAGAAAAGATCTCCTAGAAGCGAACTCTTCCCCCCCGGCCCCACTACTGCTTCATATAAAACCATAATGGCTTTGAGGCACACTGGAAACCTTCCCATCTTTCTAATAGACAGTTTCTCTTTGTTCGATCTACCTGGTTGCCTCTGTAGAGAAAAAAACTTTTACTGTGCTTTGTCTGAACTTCACGTAAGTGCATACGTTGTTACTGCACAGTGAACTGCTGGACTTTCAGACAGTGTTCCTCCCAGTCTGACTTTCCTTAGTGCTTCACTGCCTCTTCTTCCTGTGTGCCATCTTTTTGCTGGGACACTTGCATGGTGCTGAGCTGCCTGCCTGGAGCACTGCCATCGTGCATTTGGCTCCTGAACTTCATGTGATCAGGCAGCAGAAACAAAACCGGTGCCCTGTGAATCCATTTGACAAATTATAACCTTCTCCTTTTTGTAATTATCAATGAATTCTAAGTCAATGGTCATATATTCTGCTAAAGGCAACCCAGATGAGCACTAGGAATTGTGAAATAATTGCAAACAGGAGGGGCCTACCCAGCCTCGACCTCAAAAGAACCGAATTACTGAGCTGCTTCTGACAAAAGTTGGCATCAGAAAGCCAAAAATATATGGATGAAGAAAAATGGCACTCTTGCTGAAGACTACTACTGAGTAGCAATTACACTCTAATCAGAAACGTTAAAAGGAAAAGCAGGAGTAACTCAATTCAGCGGCCTTTTACTGTCAATTACACCAGACCTTTTCTTATTCACTTGGCTGAGCGGCTACTGAGTGATTGCTGACGGAGTGAAATCACGAGTGCTGCATGCCATTCAGCCCACAGCCCCAGCTCTCCCAGGCTTACCTATGGCTGCCCTTCTTACAAATCCAAATGTGATCTGATAAATTACTAAACCAGGACTCCAGGATTCAGATTGCATTATGACTGGATTTATATTCTTGGCCCTTTCTTCACCATAAAGACAAGTAGAAAAATTTCGGTTGCATTCCTTAACTTGAGTCTATTTTCCCTGCTAGATCTTTGCTGGGAGATGCTCCCCAGCAGGTGATGTGTCACTGCCCTCCTCTGACAAACTTCTGTGCACAGTTCTCTGAAATATTGAGACCATCTCTACTTTGTATTGGAAAAAGAAGATTCAAAACCTAGGAAAACTCATCATACAAAAGAGCTTTACAGCCTGGCCTTGTCTCCAGGTACGTCCTGCTTTGCACAGCGCTGGACCACTTGGTAACCCCAGCATGTAACCAAGAGCTGATGTGTCCATCAGGGCAGGAATACTGGCATCACTGTTAGACTGTCAGTGCTGAGCAGCATGGAGAAGCCTCTTCCCCTTTGCAATGCCCAACCCCAAAGATAAAGAGACAGTCCTGGGGTAGGAGGTGAGAACAGCTTTTCGCTTCACTTTTTTTTTTTTTTTTTAATGAAAAAAAACAACAAACGTTTGCTAATTGTACCTCTCCCTTGTTTTTCCTCTACAACATACATTTGGGTTTCTAGATTTCTGAACTCTCGTGAAAAGTCTTTATTTTTCTTACAGGGTAGTGAAGTATGAGGATCAGTTACAAAGGTTGGTCAAAACAGTGACCTTTCTGTGCCAATGGAAGTAGGAGTTCTCCAAATATTTTGTATTTTTCAGTAGAGTGCCTAGCCTGCAACAGAGGCAGGGGATGCAGCAACATGTGCTCCTGAGACATAACATAGTATTATTTTTAGTAGAATATTTAGGGTTGGAAATTTTCTGGCCTGAGACTAGGAATTATTAGGTAGACATTTCTATTCCCAACAAAAGTAGCGTGCAGAGGTTCCTGTTGGCCTGGTGATACCATTAGCTATGGGAGTCTAAACCCTTCTTGTGGTCAACCGCGTTATGCTTAAAGTGTCATTATTTGCCTCTGATAAACCTGCACTGGCTCCCAGCAACCTGCACTGGGACTGGCGATGAGCCAGGAGGATTGCCTGGGAAAGCTGGTGTAGTGAATCACAGAGCCTCAGAATCATCTAGGTTGGCAGAGACTGCTAAGATCAGCTAGTCCAACCTCTGACCTAACGCTAACAAGTCCTCCACTAAACCATAACACTAAGCTCTACATCTAAGCGTAGTGAAAGCACAGTAAAAGGCATCAAAAGTGTTTGCATTCCCCTGCTGCCCATCTGCGCTGCAGCGGCTACTCCTGGACTGTGACACTGCGAAGTCCTTGTCCTCCGCCACCCCTGTGTTGAGCTGGGTGCTGTACGTGCCACCAGGGAACGAAACCAAACGTTTGCCTTTGGGCAACAGTAGAGTGCGAGAGCAGCTGGGTGCTGTGCGAAGGCAGGGGATGGCAGATGCTCCCTTCTGCACTGCTGCTGCAGATAGCTGCAAGCCAAAAGCCCCAGAGGAGGATAAGGCATGGCCACAGTAAGTGCAGCGGGGCCTGAAGAGGGTTCTTTGCAGTTCTTAAACAAAGGGCAACAAACCCAGGGACTGTCTCTCCTGAGAATGAGAAATACACACACTGCCATGGGCCAGAGAAAGCAAACAAACTGCCAGGATGAGATGGTGAAATATAGCATGTCAGTGCATTGGCTGGAAATAGAAGACTTGAAATCCAAGAGGAAATAGTCACCTCTGCGTTGTGAAGCCTGAAGGAAATGGACAACAACTGCACAAACTCAAACCAATTAGGAAAAAAGATCTAATTTAATTACTTTCCACAGATCTTGGCCTCTGAGAACCAGTCAAATGTAGAGATAGAAAAGATAAAGGGCTGCTTAAGGGGTGAACATTTTCAGCAGAAGGCATCTAAAGGAAATGCAGCTGAACAGTATAGGAAAATCCATGCAGAAGAAGATATATTTCTCCTCCAAGTTTACTTACTCTTAAGTATTTGCCAACTTTTTTCAATTAGTTTTCTCAGCTGAAAAACTCTGAAAATGTGAAGCCTTACAAAGACACATGATTAAATTGACTTAGACAAGTGAGGTCCAGAGCTTGCTAAAAGGTCATACAATTTAAACTGACAGGTACCACAGAAGACAACCTGACTAGTCCAATATATTTTCCCTGCTAGAAAAGCCATGGACTTGCAGGCAACACATTATCATGGATGCTGCTACCAAAAGTTATTTAATACAGAAAGTAAATGGCAGCTCTGGATCTAGAGAGCTAGTGACACTGAGCCAGCCACTGCCTACATACTGGGACGTCACCCCATATGTTCTGCCCTGATGTTCTTAAGCCCCTTGCAGACTGCCTAATGCCAGGAATACCAACCACCTGACACACAGATTTCGGATGCAGTGCAGGTACCTGAATTTGGAGTTACAACAGACAGCCCACTCGGGCCCAGGGTCTGCCTCTCTGCCCGTGTTCATACCCCAGTAATATGAACAGAAGCTAGCCAGCCAAAGAATCAAAACCACTCAAGGTTTATTAGAAAGACCCTAATTTTGTGATACACCCTACTTTGTTAAAGATCACCGTCTCTCAGAACAGGGACACAGCTATAACCTTGACAAAAAGACCAAGGAGAGAGATGTGCAACCTTTCACAGAAGGGATTCCTTGGTGGACCAACAGCCCAACATCTCCCAACAGCCCCAACAAGGTGAGCTTCAATGTCTGCCTGAAGTGTAATAAGTAGAGGGCAATACCCTTGGAGCAGCACAGCATGCTCCTCTTCACCTCAATGTGACCAAAGCAGCAGCAGCAGGAGCTGGCGACGAGAGAGCTGGGTAACTGAGAGCTGCTTCACAGTTGGCCAATTTCTGTACTTTGTGGACAAAATAATCAGGTGGAACAAACACGCCTGCTTTCCCCAACTAGAATGCAATTTTCATTAGGTGTTTTTATTTATAGACAAATAATACATTTAGTCACTCTAGACCCCGAGTGGCAGACAAAATGTTCTTTCAGAGGATGAGTCAGACTGCACTCCTCGTAGCGCTAAATTACAGAGGGATTTTCACTACACACCGATTCCAGCAATATGAAAGGTCAGTACACACATATCTTCAGGTGCGAATGTGAGATGAGGAAATGCTTAAGCTTTTATCTTGTTTCAGAGTGCTTTGGGTTAAGCCTTACAGCTTTCCTGAAAGCTTTAGTGGCTTATATCTGCTGAATGATTGTGTTAAATCATGACTGTACTGATGTCCTGCACAGCACTGTTCATAGCCAACTTGCCCCCACTGCCCACTTTTTAGAAGAGCATGAGGAGGTAATAGGATTGGAAAGAGCGTCCCTATCATCTCCACCTCCACGCAGTGAAGCAGGAGCAACCATCCATGCACGCTTAGTGTGCTAAGGCGCTTATGCCACTTTTGGAGGAGAGGCACGGCAGGCTGCTTGGAAGCTAACAGGAACAGAGGGGAAAGTAGAGAAAACAAAGCTTAAAAAAGGCATTTAACACTGCCGGAGAGACAAACAAATACAGATGCAACTCCAGTGACAAAGCTGAATGATGTAAGAGTGCACATGGGCCACTGGAAATTGAAATCAATATGACCAAAGGATCTTAGCCTGATGGGGAGGGACTGAGTGAGGGAGGAACATGTCTCACTGGGGAGCTTCCCTGTGTTTGTGCCATTTTGCTGCTGAGATGCACTTTTCTGGTGGAGAGGCAGAAGAGCACTACCCCTCCACCTTGTGCAAGCTCACACAGTCAGTGGCAAACTAGGAGGAGCAGATTTGCCAGTTGCCCCTTGATGCCATGAAGCCCCAACCTGGCTGTTCATTCTGCCCCTGAACATTCAGCTCTGCTGCGTTCACTCTTTCTCCCTGCCCTGCTCCTTCAGGTTCTGACTTCTGCCAGATTTTGTGAAGCACAAGTTTAAAACAAAGAAAAAGCTTTCCTAAACTTTTGGAAAGAAGTGAAGCAGAAGAAACCTTTCTTTCCTGATTACAACAGCAGTGGCATTCCTTACCGATTGCACTCACTTTAGAGATCTTGTGTTTCTATTATTAGCATCACTGGCTCTTTTCTGTATCTTTACATTTCAGTCCTCAGATACACCACTGGGACTACTCAAAATTTCTGCCTTTTTTCCATGTTATAAATAAACATGCATGGGAGCAAAATCCCCAAGCACTCTCTATATGCATAAAACTGATTTACCAACAAAGAACAATTTTGCCATGAAAACTGGTATTATCTCTTTCTCACACTGCCTCTGCACCAATAGACAACAGTGACATTTTTTGGGGGGAGAGAACGGGGGTATTTTTCGCTAATGCATTATGTGATGTAGCTTTCAGTAGCCCACTAAAAATTGCAAAACCTCTCTGACATTTGCTTTATGGTAATAATACAAGTGATTATGCTTTCAAAACCCAAATAACAAGAGCTTAGAAATCTTATAGGTATCTGAACTAAGTTTTTACTCACAGGCTTTCCCCCTATCACCAACACCATGACAAGAAGCAATGCAGGTGACATTCAAACATCAAATCGCTTGTTTCAAACTTTCCAGAAACTAACTTACCAGTTGAACTAAGTGGTAAGGCCACAAACTAAATCTGCACTACATAATTGAATGCAAAACCTAAATGTTCTACTCACCTCAGTTTTCTGAACAGTATTTCCTCAGGTGTCAGTAGCTTTTAACAAAACACTAAACTAAATAAAAAAAAATAAAGGAACAATAGAAAAAAAACTCAGCAGTTTTTCCAGACAGATCTCTGTTCTGACCAGTCATTGGCAGCGCAGTTCCTTTGACTAGGGGTAAGTTGCTCCTATTTCTGCTGACATAAAAGAAAGAAGAATGAGCCCGCCTTTCAATCAGTACATGATGGATGATGCTTGGTTGTCTCTGCTGTTCCCAGAGTGACTTTCTTGCCAAAACTGGGGAAAACCAAGAAACTCCTGCTAATGCGATGTCCACGCAGGCCTTACCCAGCACAAAGAAAGCTGCATCCTCTCTCTGCTAGGCTTAACCTCTGCTGCTTGGCTGCAATAGCGCAAAGAAAATAAAAGGACTGAAAACAAGGTGAGATCCAGTTCTTCCCTGTAACAAACCCACGGGCTGGTGTGTAATCTTCACACACTCCCAGGGCTGAATTATATTGTCACCTTTGAGCTGAGAAAGCACTGTACGCTATCAGGATTATTAATCTCTCGGAAAGAAAAGACAGTGAAAGGAACCAATACCAGGGAGTTAAAGCCAGACAAAGTCAAATCAAAAGCCAGACATGTCCTTGTAAACACCAAGGGAGATGAAATGAATGAACACGCTATTGAGGGATGGAGGAGCACCATGTTCTTAATGTCTTATGATCAGTGTGACTGCCTTTGCAATAGTTTTTTCAGAAGCGGGTCTGTTCCTGGAAGACACACATTACAGGAAACCACCGTGCTCTCTGCAGAGGAGAGAAAAACTGAGAAAGAGACAGCAAGTTTGCTCCATCGTGGGAGGCAGGAGGACAATCCTACTTGCTCTCTGCCCCATGGCAGCAGGGCTATGCCTGCGTGCTGGCTAGGGGAAAAACCTACTTTTGCTACTGCTCTCCCCTGCCCAATAAAGCCTACTCACCAGAATAGCATTCCCAAGACTTGGAAGGGGAGCTCTGGGAAGCACAAGCTACCGAGACTGTTTCCCAACATGCAGTGTGAGCCAGCGGCTCTGGGCATCTTCCCAGCACCGCTCCGGGCTGGCCGGCCATGAGGGGACAGCAGAGAGGACTTCTGCTCCTGAGGAGAAAGCCCTGGGCAGTGGGAGCACCAGGAGCCTCCTGGCACAACTGTGAGGCACTTAACACAAGTCCCTTCCTCTCCCTTTCTGCAGAAGGAGCAATGAGATCTGCAGTGCAATGTAGTCAGCAAAGTTTGAATGATAAATTGTGATGGCGTTTCCACTCACTGTTAATATTAAAAAGCTGGGGAAGACTCCCTCTCTTGAGGTGAACCAGTGCATATCAGGAATATTTTAAATCAAAAGAGACTCAGGGCCAACTTGCAGTGAACTCTAAATTGCATTGAATTGACACGTGCTGAATTTACAGATTCCGTTTAGCCCAGCATCGTCTGCATGGTGAGGTGAAAGATTTAACGCCACGCCATGGTTTGATTACAGCCGATTTCCTTTCTGGCAGGATCTGACAACCCTCACATTTTCATGTTTTGTGCAGAGATATTTCAAACCTTAAGCAGAAGAGAGCTCACAGCTGTCCTTGTAAAAACAGTATCTTTACAATACTGAGAAAATACAAATTCAAAAACCATTTTTTTAAAAATAAGTCAAACATTCATCTTTGTATGGCAGTGGGTATGTGGATGTACTAAAATTGTATATACTTTACTGAACACAGCTTCTTGTACACTGCATGAAGAGATGCATGCTACAAACACAGAGCAGAATAACAGAAAAGAGGACAGCTTGAAAAAAAAAAAAAAAAAAAGAATTTTAACCTTCCCCACATAGTCACCAGCACGTATCAACAGCTTTTCATCTCAAGGATATGCAGGGACCTTTCCAACGCTCTTCCCCCAAGGAGATAGAATGAATTTCCTCATCACTCCTAGACCTGTTAGTTCAAACCTGTACACAGAACAAGTCTAGAAACGTAACACACTGCTCGCAGTGTGAGGATATCTCAGCGGTCACCCTACCACGAGCCCTGCCCCTCATTGGAGCTGAACCCAGTGCCAGGGCTGCCCGGACAGCACACTGGCCATGCCACGGCCCTGCCCTCACCTGGCCCGAGCAACCCTCTCATGGGCCCTTGGTGATGCCTGGGGCAACCACCCTGCCATGGGGCTTGCAGGGCAACAGCGCCCAGCTCACAGGCTCCGCAGCCACTGCTGGCTGCTGTACGGCCGCCCTGACTTCGTACAGGGTTGAGCCCAACCCTGGTGGCAGTCCTGGCCATCGCAGGGGTGCTCCTTCTATCTTCACCTCCTATGCCTGGTCCCTGCAGGCACTTCCCATCCCAGTTGGTCTTCCCGATGTTAGCACCATGTCCTGAAAGTTAAGTTCATAACATCAGTCTAGGATAGCATTAGGAACAATGCTCAAGGAAACCTCAGGACAAAATTGACCCAAACCCCTTTATTTCTATGGATATTATTATTATTATTATTATTATTATTATTATTATTATTATTATTATTATTATTATTATTATTATTATTATTTTCCAGCTGATCCTGAACCTTGGAGAAGCACGCAATGAAGAGGAGAAATGACAATACAGAAAAAGACTCAGGAGATGTTTTAAAGGTAAGATCAAGGAGGTCTGTACGGAGTGAATTCACTTTTTTTTTTTTTTTTTCAGTCTTCTGTTATACAACTCCTTTTTAATTCTTCCAGTTTCCTTTGCCTGAAATGTACTTACATATACAATATTTATAACAGATGTTTTTACCAGAGAGAGTTAATTAGAATAATTTTCACAGACACTGCTGAAATCTGCCATGAAGACCTTCATGTTGCAAGCTGTGGTTTAGAAGAAATTCTGGTCTTGGGGACTCCAGCAAACCAGAGAAACTCCACAGTTCTGTGGTATTTCTGATTCAGACGATGGCAATTAAAAGTGGAAGCCAAGCTATTACCTCTAAATAGCTCAAGGTTTAGAAAAGAAGAGGAGGAGCTGCAGGGATATACGTTGCTAGAGATGGGGAAGAAGAAAGGAAAGCTGAGCATTACCATTCAACAAGCAGGTTTTAGAATGCATGGAAATTACAGAGGTGATAAGTGATATCAATGTTTCCTGTACCTATGAGAACCACAGAAACCTTCTCTACAAAGAACGCTGAAAAGGTGAAAAAGGGTACAAGTGGGAGGTGCCATTTTGTTTATGACCATGAACCCATTGGACCACAGTCATCAAGTTTAGCTTTTATGTCCATTTTGAAGTCTGAGAAGGAAGAAGGAAGCTCCCTTACACTCAGGGCTTATTGACAACACTGCTGAGCAACTTCTGCAAAGGGCCAGCACAGGTGCTCGCTCAGAGGGAAGCACAGAGAGGCCAGGAGGATGCTGTGCTCCTGGGGGCTAAACTGAACTCGACCTTCAGAGGTGTTGCCGTTTGGTCCAGTGTGACTGCTGTATTTGGTTTCCGTAGGGTAAAAAGCAAAACAGAAATGCCTCAGCACTATACTGAAAACAACACGCTGTGCAGGGAGCTGGCTACAGCAATTTAGTGAAGAGCTTAGTGCAAAGTATTAGAAAACCAATCCTTTGCAAGGCCAAAGAGCATTTCTGGAGGATGCAGGGAGCTGTGGCTTGGACAGGCTGCCTGGAGTCCACCAGAGTGCACAGGCATGTGTCCTCTGTAGATGTAGTCAGGGCTGCTCTAAGGGGAATAAAACAAAGGACCTCCAAAAGTCATCGAATTTGTGAGCAAGCCACTCAAACTAACACAACTCAGACAAGGAAAATGGACCTGAAGCCTTTACCATGATTTGCTGCATTCACCTTTGGATGATCGATCAGCAAATATTCACAAATAAATAAATAAATAAATAAATAAATAAATAAATAAAAAATTGGAGCCACTCACTCACATGGGAAGAAAGAGACTGTAAAACTGTCACAACGTGGGCCAGTTTCTAAAGATTAACTTCCATCCAAGGGGAGTGGGCTTGAAGACAGGAGGTGGCACAAACTCTAAATGCAAACGTCTCCTTGCACAGTCCCATCCCACTGAGCAGCCCCTTGTGTCGCAGACCCTCATGTCCCACCCAAATGCCCAGTGAGGTGACTGCTTCCCCACAGCCCAGCTTGTGCACGGCTGCTCTCTCTGGAGTCACCAGGCTGAATCTAAAATGTACTTTGATGACCTGGTCAAACTGTTTTGTCTGAAGAAACCCCATTTCCTCAGAGTTCAGCCATTAATCCAGTTAAGTGTAATTAATGCATTTGCACAAGTCTGAACTAATTTCTCTGTTTACAGAACAGATTGGATAAATATCCCTGTGAGAGGCAGAAAATTCATTACAGCAACAGCTTAGGTCCCTGTATTTCTAAGCTGTCTTGATATGAGGAAATTACTTCGGTACCCTAACATAAATCTATCCTTTCAGTAAGCTCTTAATGTAAAAGCACTGTGGAAATAATGTCAACAACCTCGTGATGACTAATAAATAGACTAATGTACATCCAGCTGCACATAATAAACCTACAGAGAGCCTAATGCCATCATAAGCCACAAGAACAGGTATCACAAGATTACAGCTGAGGTTTTTGCACACATGCACAGCACTTTATTCATATGAATATTTGTTTTATTTCTCCCCTTACCATCCGTGGTTTGCTGCCCTTGCTGGCTCCAATGCTAGCCCTCTGGGCTGGTGCTCCCCGCACTCCCAGCTCTCTCCAACTGCCTCTCAACACTGACCTTTCTCAGCAGCAAATCCCGGAGCTACCACCTTGCCGGATGAAGCTTTTTACTTAAATCTTAAACAGAATTTTGTCATCCTTGGTGCTTTGTGAGAAGCCAAGGGCAGTGTTAACTCAAATGCCCAGAGCTCCACTTGGCCAGGAGGGGCAGGGAAGAGGCAGCTGCGCTCCTGACAGTCCTTGCTCAGGAACCAGGAGCCCTGGGCCACCACAGGGGATTGATGGAGTTGGAAATCATCCCATGTGGCTTTACACAGCTAGTAGGGGGCTGATTCAGGTGGGAGCATAGTCACTTCTGGCTCCTTCTGCAGCCAAGGGAAGGAGATAGAGAGCCACAGGAGATGCTGCTGTCAGCTTCTTGAGGTTCCTGCATGACAGGCTGTGGCTGGTTGAGGTGTAATGAGGTCCTTACATCTCTGCACCTCAGGTCCTACCTGCAAACCAGGGTAATGACATGACCTTCTTTACAAGCAGGCCATGAGAGCAAATACACTGATGGTTAGAAGCTACTCATCCCCTCGCACCAGGGATGACAAAAATAACCAGGATTGGTGATGGCAAAGTAACCTTCATTGTACAGCTGTCCTACAGGCTCAGACGTGCCTTAGGGGTCAGTCACCAGGTACCAACTGCCAGCTGTCTTGGCCTCAGCAGGGGCTGGTATTGTCATGCAGGTATTTGCCCACTGAGAGCTGAAACACCACCCAAACCCCACATAGGCCACCAGAACAGGAACGATGTTTCAATTCTGTCTCTTGCTTCAAGACAGTTGTTTTAGGCGATCTCTATGCTAATTACATACAAGACAAAGACACTAGTTAAAAACTCAGCTGTGCAATTTTGATTCTCATACAGGAAAAACAGACTCTCAGTGCTTTGTCCCCTAACTGAACTTACAGCTCTGCTGAGGGTGTCAGCATGATTACAAGAATTCGGAACTGATCTGTGCTACAAAACCGTGTAATATGAGTTGTAGGCAGATACAACCATGTGGTGCAACTTTAAGGCCAGGAGGTACTAAAAGTGGAAGAACATCTCTCAGTACCAATCTCCTGAGCATCCAAAAGTGCACATTTGAATTCAACACAGCTGCAGATTAGGGAATTAGAAAGGATACTGGCTGTCAGTTTACATTTTTTAAATGACTGATATTTTTTTCCTATAAACATCTGCTGGTAAATGGGTTTCATTATGGCACAGACTTTTGGATGGGAGAATGTTCTCAAATTCTATTTCCTTTCCAAGTTTCTGTTGGGTATTAACAGATCTGCGTACGTTCCAACCTCACGGGCAAAATCCATTTGAGTAACCATTTCTTCTGTCCTTGCTTTAAAAAACCTTGAATAAATACAGCTACCGTTGCTGATCAGAAACAAATGTTTCTTTATTTGTATTCTTCAGCTTTAGTCCCCTGGGTGTTATGATATGGTAAAGCAGAACGGCTCTAGCTCTTGCTACCATTCCATACAATTCTCTTGTGCTTCCTATTTCTACAGCTCCAGATCATGTCCTCACTCCTGCTGATTCCTACATGTAGGAAGTTACAGGTTATTCTGCCTTCCAAAGCAGACAGCCATCATGCTGTGCTCCCTGCTTCCCAAGATTTTCCTGTTTATGATGTGGGATAGTATGGTAAAAGCCCAGAGAGTAACTGTTAGTGTTTGCAGGTTTGCATTTTCTGCCACACTATTTCTTACCCAGATGTACTCTTGAGATGTGAGCCCACAGCCAAGCACAGAGGAGTCTTCGTTAGGAGATGTGGTTTTGGAGAAGGATGATTTTGTAGTCTCTCAGCAACCAGATTACATTGCTGCTCAAGTACCCTTGCAATTCCAAAATTACTGTCTCTTTAGTTTGCATACAATAAACACATCGACACAACACACCACGTGCAGAGACAGCCAGCACAGGAAAGACCATGGCAGCCCTTGAAGTCCTTGAAGTAGCAATTGTACAACCTCTTTATTTATCCATTTAGGTCCATATCTCGGTTCACCACAGGAATCCCAGAGCATTTTAAGCAACTCTCATTAATACACTGGAAGAGATAGGCTGATTACCTCGTGCTCATTAGAAGTGTATGAGGCTACCAGAGATAATTGGAGAGCTCTGTGAAATATTTGCCTTTCTCAGGTCGCAAATACTGCAGTTCCTTGTTAGTTTACCCTGCTATTGCCCACTGTCTCACTAACCAGGGGTTTGCAACCAGAAAGGACAGTGAAGGAATTCCTAATAAAACAGGGCAATGTACTGCTTTTTGCTTCTGGAGCTTCAGTACAATGTGCTATGTTAAGCAAGCTTATGGTATTGTTTTGTCTGAGCAAGAGACAAGGCAATGTAAGTGAGGAAACTCATGTAAAAAAGGATGTGACCATGCCATGTCAACAGTGGAAAGATATCAAAACAGTCTTTGCAAACCTTAAGAAGAAAATCAGCCATTAGAACTGCTCTATTTCATGTTTCGATGTTTCATTGTTTCATGCAGAAGTGCAGTGAAATGAGTCAAGCTTTGTATCAAGGCTTGTCCATGGACCGCACCGACACCTTCACAGAGGTTCAAGTATGAGAAGAGCTTGGTGCATTCCCATCACCCCATCACTGTGGAACCCATCCTGAGCACTGCCGCAAGGAGTCACAGCGTACACTGCACCACATGACAGCAACACTGCAACGTCTCCTGGGAAAAACAGCACAACCAGCTTGGTGCTAGGCAGTCAGGAATCTGCTCTGTTTCACTGACATCTTCTAAGAGCGTCGCAGATGTAAAGGCGGCTCTTTGCCACCCTGCCACAAAGCCATGACACAAGGCTCCCCAAAGAACAAATTGTTCCACCCACTAACTGACTGCTTCTGAAAGTACCAATTACACCGAAGCACCAAAGTAGCTTGTGTAAAGCAGCCTTCCCCTGTGGATTTTCAACAGACATGCTTCAGCTTACACCATTCCACCTAAAATACTGGAAGTCAAACACCTGCATCTGATTTCAGTGCCACTACCTGGTTCTGAATTGCAGCAGGTATTTGAGCATGAACACTGATGTTGATTAGTGTCAAACTTCTGATAGTGGAAGCAGTGGAGTGGGGCTCTCATTTGAATTGAAAGTTTTTGTAATTGGTCTGTGGCAACTGCTTTATAAAGAGAAAATCTTAAAAACAACCCTCCAGAAATGCCAGTACCACTTTGAAAAACCCTCTAGTTTCATGGCACAATTTAGTTCTCAATGATTATATAATTACGTTTGTGAATGTAATCCTGTGGGGTATTATTCTAATTATAGACCACAATCCTTCTTAGCAGCTTTCAGAGAAATAATTTGCGTAATGAAATGAAGGTTTCCAGCTGCAGGAAACAAACCAATCTCAAACCTTTTTTGTAAATGACAGGATATCCTTAATGGTGTGATAAAACTTGGATCAATCCGCTGACAGAATGCTGTATCTGGCTGGATTTGAGAGATTCTTATTCTAGAGTAGAAAAATGGCTGAGGACAGCAATGCTACCTACTGAACCTCCAGATGTTGTCTGTGATGATAAATTTGGAAAAAAAATAATTTAAAACCGAGGCCACAGCCATTTCATCCAAGCGTGACAGCACCACCACTCCAAGTGTTGAACACAGAGGTTGAAGATGAGAGATTTCTGGCCCTGTGGACATGCTAATTTTGAAGAGCCAAAAGGAAATTTTGCTCAGAGAAGCTTTTATCCATTCGCACAGAACATCACAGAACAACAAATACAGCTGAGAAGTAAGTAAATCCTCAGGAACTCTGAATCGGTGCAGCAGCTTAAAGCAGATCTTTGCAGATGCTAAATGTCTCTGTAGATGCTCCAGTGTCACTCAGTAGTGCTTCATGATACTTGAACGTTAGCTGTGCTGTGGACTAAAATCTGTTCACTCTTTCAAAGCCATTATCGGTGACTTGCTGACACAAACGGCACCTACAAGCATCGTGTTACCACTGCAAGCTGTCCTTCAGGGTTATCTGCGTGCCTCACACAATATCAGCCCTCTTGCTTGTCCGCTATAAGTTTCATGATATTTTTTCCAGCTTTCCTTCTATTGCTCTTTATACAGCACCTCCGAGGTACCAGCAGAACCACTACCCTGCACACAAGGTAACAAGATGGATAATGCCAGTGCAGAAGCACTGGGGCATCCTGTGAAGAGAGACGATTACAGCAGCTAGAAATGTGAAGGAGCCAACAAGCCAGTAAGCCTACCTTCCTGCGGGAGGAGGATGTAGGTCTTTGATGAAGGGTCACTGGAATATTATGTAATAAATAATAATAAAAAATAACAGGAAATAATTATTTAAAAAATAACATTTTCTCTACATTATTTTACTTGCACAATAAAATCCAGATTCTGAGTAGGACCAGTTTCTGGGAAGGGACTATCTAACCTAGATAACATGCACTGATACAGCCAGTCAAAATCCTACAGTGCATTTACTGAGGGCAGGGATTCTTTCCAAGGCTGTTAGTACTTCAGATAATCACCTTCTGAGCTGGATTTACTTAAAAATGAACTCTTTCTAAACATATGGATACATGAACATAATCTTGTTCATTTCCATAGTGAAGAGCCAGTGTCCTCTTACTGTCCAAAACTGGAATTTGATGCAATTCTTGTAATGAGAATCAATCACCTTTATTTCTGGCACTAAAATTAATTTTGGAAACTACACTGTATGAGAGGATGCAGTTACTCCACTCAAAAGTCTGTGCGGTACGGATAGGACAGAACTGGCCTGTGTGCTGAAAACATCCATGCTGTCGTGTTTCCAGACCCCCCCCTCAGGGGAGCACCACCCTTGGCTCATTTTCAGAGCTCTCATTACATATTGAATCAAGAGAAACTCAAATCTGGGGCTGTGGAAGGATTCTGTTTGATGCACTACACATCCCTGTCCCTTGGCACACATAACAGACATGTTCCCACAATCTAGAACTGCGCATGTGATTCTCTCCTTTACATTTGTTTTGGAAAAAGTACATTTTCTGCACAGACTGGAAGCAGAAGCAACTTCTGATACAAGCACACACTATCACCATAATGCAGAATTAAAGCAGGGCTTCAAAGTGGGCCCTGAGACTCATGACAAGCCCCTCACCACCACACCTGCAGAGTCAGCGGCTGTGAAGCTGGCCAGCACTCTGGAGAGCAGCCTAAAAAGCATCAGTTTCAGGAGAGGAGAGGACAGAACAAATGACTGGGAGCTCTGAAAACTTTCAAATGCAATTTTACTCCCTCTTTTTGAAATCTTATCATTCTTCAAATTTGGTTCAGAATTGAAGTTTCCTGGTTTTCCACGGGTCTTAGACTTCAATTGCAGACATCAGGTAATGCACTGGTTTCAAGAGGGACATACCCATCTTCCTCTACTGTACTATCTGACAGCATTTGGAAACAGCAGGCAACCACGTGGAAATGACCAGTTTTAAGTTGAGTATTGTTGCAAGCAAGCACAATCCTAGCTGGCCAGCTACAAACAAAAGCAGCCCTACTGGTTGCTCCCCAGTGTGCTTTACACAAGCACACTGTGGGCACCCATCCCGGCAACTCTTGGCCTGTTGCATATGGATGGCACCAGTGGCCCTGCCTCCAGCTTCTAGAGTGACAGTGGCTTGTTGCTACTGCAAAATATCACAACCTAGTGAGCTAAATTACATGCTACATTGGGCTGACAGACAGCAGTGTATGCAGCTTGTGTGGGACAAAGAAAGGTGTCATTGCCTATCTGTTGCAATTGCTCCTTTTTAAAGACCTTTATTCTTATCTTTGGTTCTCAGGCGTTTCTCTTTCCCCCTTCCCAGAGATCATCCAAAGTAGACAAGGTGTGAAGCAACATTTCTTATCACGTATACACCTCCAGCAGGTTTGAAACTTGAAGACGTGCTATTCCTGTATATAAGGACACAGCAAATGTTGGAGAAATACAAGAAATCCCATCCTATTTATTGCTATGGTTTTGAATACGTGAGGTTCAATCAGACTATACAGGAAACGTCATGCTAGTTTTGACAATGCTAGCCCTAGCTGATGGGTTTTAGGAGGGCTCCCAGGCTGGACTTGGTGCTCGCTAGGCCTGTGCCTTCTGATAGCACTACAGATAAATGCTGCAGCTGGGCAGATAACACAATATCCCTACAGCAAACTACATTGAGAAAAGACGAGCAAGGAACACTCAGAGAAACAGAGGCCGTACCTGCTCTGTGTGACTGCTGTGTTGTGGGCTGACTTTAAACACTGATGCGCTGGGAGACTGCTACATCTAAGCCAGCTTGCATAAAACTAGTTATGTTGTACTGCTCCTTGGTTCTTCTGTAGACTTGCTTGTTCTTCCCTGAGCAGCCAACCAGTAGATTATTGATCACTTTGTTTTGACTCCACATTACCATAAATGTTGATTACTGGTGTTATCATTATTTATGACTACGTATGCTTTGATCAGCTATAAAATAGAAATAGTCAGTCACACTAGAATCAACATGAGGTATGGTTTTGCCTGTGCAGTCCAAGATGAAGGCTCATGACACAAGAACATCTGAGAATGACCAGTGCCTGCTATAGCTCTAGTCAGGCATGTTCACTGGGCCAGGGAAAGAAAACAGATATGTCTATTTTATGTTGCTCTTCTTTTACAATAATAGTGTTTGTAAAATCAGTAGTCAGTTTGAATTGTGTTCTGTACATTGCATTATATATGTAAATTAATTCCTATTAATCTTTGTAATGTTAAGCTACTGCTAAAAATGTTCATTTAAGAACTGCCTTTGTTCTTCTGTCTCCCTAATTTCAATTCCCTTCAGTCTCTTCTCCGTGTATATTAAAGTACTTTATTAATTTTGTCACGTTAATCTGATCAGCACTAAACATGCTACCATTTCTAAAGACCTACAACATGAAGCTAAGCTACAGTGACATGCAAACAAAAAGCCTAACGTGCAACAGGCAAAGCAGCTCTCGGTGCGCCTGGCCCAGGAGAAGGTGACAATCTCTGCCCTACTTCTGGCTGAGCCCACACAGCCTCTGTGGCCCCACGGCCAGGAGCCAAGAGGAGCTCTTGTCCAGAACAGAGAGGGCAGGGGAGATGAGTCAAGACACGCAATTAAAACCCCATTAAAATAACAGGAGGGTTAACTGTGTCATCAGAAAAGAAGGCAAAAAACAAACTAACAATGGTAAAACCACCAAGCTGTCTGTGTCATTCTGCATATTTTTGAATGGAAGGCCTGAAGCAAAGAGGATTATCTCTGAATGTTGATTACCCAGACATTATATGTCAAAACACAGTACTAGGTCTATGGGAACTGGGATTAATTCTGAAATAGATAGGATTAAAACAGAGAAATAACTACCAAATGGAATTGTCTTTCCTATTGCAGGATGGACATGTTAATAAACTGAGGTTCTGCTCTGAGGTCTTATGCCAGAAAAAAAAAAAAAAAGGAGCTGCATAGAAAACAGGACCAGAATTCATGACAGCGAACATGTACTTACAGGAACGAAATCCTATTTTAAGATTCATTTCCTTCCTAAAAATGTAATAGTCAAAAAACTGTTGCCTATATAAACATTTCGATACTTTACTAGAAATTTATTTTCTCCTTTCATTTGTTTGGTAAATTCTTGCAGGATCTTACCACATGTAACATCTGATGTAAATGTAGAGGATTCAATATTCAGGTGATACTGAAGTGGTGGTGTGCAATAAAACTTGCCTGGAGCTCCAGAGAGAAGCAACAGCAGGTACAAGCAGATTTCTCTGACCAAGCATGTTTTTTCTCATTATGTAATTGTTGATTAAGTTATACCTAGCAGGTAGAATGCGATTGATCTCATTGTCTAATTCCAAAAAGAAGTAGCAATTTTTCATGAATAAACATGCAAAGTCTGAAACTGAATTTCAAAACTTGGTGCTTCACAAACAATCCACAGCTTTCCAGGTTTTTGCCTGTAGTATTTATCAAGTATTTCTGAAGGCAGAATAGATTAGGAAATTGTGGAGCTGGTTCACAAATGCCATTAATCCCACAGAGAATAAAACTTATGAAAATGATCAATATTCTCTACAAATTAGCCATTATATGACAAAATTATTTTCTCCTCAATCACAGAACCAAATTCTTATCTTGAATACTTCCAGTCCATTAAATTTCATTAACATTAATTGGGAACTGTATATCAAGAGGCAAGATTTGCCTTGCAGTAAGCACAGATCCTCATTTCATTTTTCAATTCATTTTATTTTGAGAAATAAAGAAAGGGAAGAAAAGGAAACTGGAAGTCATGTGGCCCAATGACAATGATGTGCAGATAAAATAAATAGGACATGAAAAACTAACAGATAAAGTGCAGCAGCCCAGTCTGTATACTCAATCTTAAGGAATACAGAGATGCTGAGAATAAATTTGAAAGGCTCTGGGTGTACCACTTTGTGCTCAAGGGGTAATCAAAGAATGAACTTACGATAGTCCTACCAAAGTTGATCCTCCAAAAGTAAGATATGCTGAGCAGACAATTCACCTATATATTCTATGCATAGTTTTGACTCATCATCTACTCACTGCCTGCTGAAATACAAAGGAAAAAAAAAAAGGCAGCATGTGGTAAGGAATTCCCTTCCCTGTCTCTGGATTTAAAAGACCATTCCTAAATAAAACATTTTCAAGTTCAGCTCAAACCAGAAAAATTTACATTTCTTCTATAAGTTTATGCAGTCAGACAGACTCAGAAAGCATGACTATACCATTGCACTTAGAAAGGGGGTATTTTGTAAACTTTAATTCTTTGTTCAAAAAGCTTTCAAATCACTGAACGTTTGAGAAAGAGGGGAAATTGGTTTGGATTAGTAGTTAAAGGCTTTGGCCACAGTCCCCAGTCTTGTTGACTTCTTGACAGCGTGGTCACGGCTGACTGAAAGGCCCCAAATCATTCTGTGTTCTCATCTATACTTAGGGTGGAACCAGGCTGAATTGCTCAGCCACTCTGACTGCTCCGCATAGGGCTTGACAGAAGTTTAATTCTACGGTCTAGGAAAAGTTTCTGATGCATATGATGAGCGCAGGGGTCACTAATCACTGTTAAGCCTGGATCCTGGGCTGACGCAAGCAGAGCACACTCGGGACTGGCACTTTCCCCTCTGGCTCGGTCAGGATACGAGAGAGCACAGCCATACATTTCTGACTTACCGCCAAACAACTTTTACCTTTGCTTGCAGTTTGAAAGACATATGTGGTACAGTGGCAGTAAAGAAAAACAAAATGACATTTGGATTTTGGGACTGCACAAAGCAGGAAATGAACACCTACACCAATTTTACAGGGAAGGATTTTTAACAGATCAAACTCAAAATCCAGCCCTTGCATGCTGCAGCACAGGGTGCAGCCTCCGTGACAAGGGAGCACTGGCACTGTGGGGAAGGGAAGGGGATGTGCTGCTGTCTCCTCAGAGCTGGTGATGATAATGCGGGAACATGGGGATGGTGTCACTTGCCAGCCTAAGGAGACACCAGGAGGGCAGATGTTATCAGCAACACCAGGGCTGTCTGGCATTCTGGAGCAGAGCACCTCTGCTGGGAGCGTTCCCCAGCACAGTTTGACTAGTGGCCCCCAGACTGGCCTGGACCTCCCCTCTAGTTTAAGAAGGAGCCCTGTCCTGCTCAGCACATGCTGCAGCACCATGCTGGTCAAGGCTATGCACACATGGAATCCATTTCTTTTTATTTATTTATTTATTTTTTGATCTGCCTTGTAAGTAAAAATCCTGTGCTTTAAACAGCTGTTGGTCCACACCACTGGTTACAGGTGTTCCAAGAGGATACCGAGGTCATCTATTTTAAACTTGAATTTCCTTTTCCAGTGTTGCTGGATCCATGGGAACCAGGTAAAACTGTGTTGTGGTACTGCAGATGTTTCAAAGCTAAAATCATCCCATCTGCAAACACTTCATAACCATATGAGCATGTAACATTTTTCCATCATAATGCTTTGACTATTAATGCAAGTGTATTCTGTTAAGATATACATGGAAACTAGCATTTAGCTTCAAATACTTGAAAAAAGACTCACTACATGCCTCCTGGCACCCCTACAACTCAGAAGGTATATATAAACCCAATCCAAACTATGAGACTCTGCCAGGGATGCAAAATATGGGGCAGCAGCAGCTTAAGCGTTATTACATATTTCTCAAAGGTGCACAGTGGGTTTCTGAATCCTCAGTTTCTGTGGAAACTAAGCTACAGATTTCTTGCCTTTTGTCAGTCTAAGTCCTATTAGAGACATAATTTCATTGCAGCTTTACCTGTTTAGTGGAAACTAATACATTTGCAAAATTTAGAGAAGTTGAGCTCTGAAAACCTCAAAATAATTATCTTTATCTTCATCTCTTGTAGACTTATACAAACTGTGAATATATAAAGGTCCGTAACAGTTGCTGCTACAATGATAATGGTGATGACTGAAATCATCTTCAATCTTCCAGTGAGAAGACTGTCATCAAGACACATTGGCCATAAAGGTTAAGCAAGTCTTGACAGAACTGTAGAATATTTACAGTCGAGGCCAGTAACCTCAGAGATGAGGATGTGTCAGAGGAAAGCTGTGTCCTCCTTCTGCAGCCACGTGATTGAGATTCTGTCCGGCTCTTTACATATTTGGTAGTTTGATTTATTTCCTGGGAGCCCCTTCGTTTCAGATGGTATTCTACCTCTTTATCTTTTTTGTGCACATTTTGACTTGTTTACTGATTTACTAAGCAAGTTTATATTAGCTCCCACCCAAAGGACTACTGAAAATGCTCTAAGTATTTACTTTCAATCAGACAGCTTTTCTCTTCCATTTGTTTTCCTGACATTATCAGTGCATTCATATGAAAGAAGAAGCTCCAGCAGTGCAACTCTATCACAACAGCTACACATTTTAATCAGAAAGTAGAAGAAACAAATCTGAAAAAAAAATATATAAATAGGATACTTGAACTTTATAACATGACTCTCTCACAGCTTTATGTCAAAGACACTAACTACTGAAACAGAAAAAAATCCTGCTCAATGAATAATTGGAGAATAATCTTCTGATGGCCTTTCAGAGTCAATTTACAGAATGCAGCTGTCCTCCCCCCAGCTCAAAGTCCCTGGTAAAATGCCCCCCTTTCTGTTTCTGATACAATCTGCTGTTCAGCTTTGCACTGAGAGGTACTCTGACTCTCTCAGCCCAAAAGCGATCTGCCTCTCCTGGCAATGGGAAAGGTCTGCATGGAGAACATTGACTCAGTCAAAGATGATTTATCCCAACAATTACATATTAATATTATATCTGATTCCACAAAGTTCAGCTTTATGATGATAGCTAGTCTGGGTTGGTCTCTCTCTCTCACTCTCTCTCTTTTTTCCCTTTTTTTTTTTTTTTTTTTTTTTTTAAGAAAAAACCCTGCCTGCTAAAATTCTTGTGGATTTCAATGTTTCCTCATCCCATTTGGTACAGTAATTAACTCAAATACAGGCAAATAATAATGAATAAGGAATCACTGCTACACTTCAGAGCCAGCTCACATAAGGCAATTGGATTAAAGAAGCCTGCACTTAACAGATTCAGCTCAAGGAAGGCTAAGCTGTATCAGTTTCGCATTCTGTCTCCACAAACCCAACAGAGGCCAAGGGAACAACGGAATTATATATATATATACATAGACATATATACATATATATATATATCTATACTGGCTCTATTCTTCATAATGCAGTTCTGAGCTACAAGTATATTCACAATTTGCTATCATTACTTTCTTATCTACTGCTTCCAGCAATCACTGAAGGCCAGTTTGAAAAGTCCTTTGATTTCACAAGTGCATTTCCAAGCTATTTTCAGGTGAAATCACCAAAGAGCCAAAGGCAAGCATTAAATATCTAGTACCAAAGAATGGAATCAACTTCAAGCTAGGCATCCATCACCCCCAGATGCTACTGGGAATGCAATGAGCTTAACATATTAGGCGGCATGCAGGTATATAACTAAACAGACATATTGGCTCTACTGAAATTAAACTCACCGTGATTTCAGCAGAGCCAGAGCTGTACCTATGGTGCCCAACTCCAGGCTTGACTTGCCTGGCATTGCTACTCCTAATTCAAACTGCGAGAAAGCTGACACAAACCTCAGAAGCAGTAAAACCCTGGCTCCTTCTCCCACTAAAATAATAATAATAATAAAAAAGCAACAACAACAACAACAAAATAAACAATTCCCATGTTCCTGAATTTCTGTAGCTGATTTGTTGGTGAAATTTTTCATCCTGACAGCACATTCAGGAAACATGACAAATTTAGGCAACAGTCTCACTCTGAAAAATGTTCCTGCAAACTTTTCCCAGTTAGGCTGCAATGAATTTGCTTAGCAAAAAAACAAAAGGCTTTTCCTCAGCTTAGCTTCCAGTTGCTTTGATACATGATGTTTCAAGTAGTTTTAAAAAATGGACAGCGCGTGAGTTTTGTATTAGTTTTTAAAGCTCAGATCATCTTTCAAGATACTGTGCCATTTCTCACTGCTAGATCTGGAAGAGGACTATGAGCTTTTGCAATCCCAAGGCATCATCACTACTCACTTCCCCAGAGCCTAATTTTCCAAAGCATCCTTTCAGTTTGTGGCAGCAACTCAGTGTGTGACATCACCCAGCTCTGCAACTGCAAAATTGCTGCATAACGTGATTTCGTAATTGTCAGGTGTTACAGCTCTGGCTAAGCAAACAGGGGGATTTATCTGTTGATTTTCAGAGCATTCAGTGATGAGTTGGTTAGTCCCAGGGAGGTCTTGTGTCTGAAATGGAACCATAAGTCCTGTGACAAAACAGAGAAATAAAAGCTTTGGCAAGCGGTGAACAATTGGAGTGACTGATGCTCTCTGAGGGTCACAGACAAGACAGCTGGGTTTGGCAGAGCAGCTGGATACCCACAGTATTTTATGGATTATTATTCGAAACAGAAAATACAGGCTGGCATGATCATGTTGCAGGCAGAGTAAGAGGGTGAGGAATTGCACGTTGCGGTAGGCATACAGGAGGCTCTAAGCCAGCTGCACTCACAGCCTCAGCAGCCAAGAGCCTTTTAAGCCTCTCTTGCGTGCATAACCTCTCTCTACCTCGTGAATGGCAATTCAACAGCAAGAATTCTCAGGTCACCTTTTGGTGAATGTTCAGCTTCATGACTGTGCTTTCTACACAGCTTTCCCTTGTCCACGGGGCTTCAATGAGCTCTGCAGTGTAAATACTCTTTCTGAGACATCTTCTCACTCTGGTGCATGACCATGTTACCGTGAATCATTAGAGCAAACAAGAGTTTCTTTGTATTCATTTTGAGATCAACAGCAAAATTGCAGCTCCAGGGTCCTTTCAAACCATATCCTAAAGACCCCTGGATATTCCCAATGGTTATAAGCTGCCACACACAAAAGCCTTACTGTAAATCTCAAGAGCCTTTGGGGTTGTGCTAGCAGCACTGAATTGAAATGAACAATACTTTTGGCTAGACTACAGTACACAAAAACTTTTTTTTTTTTTTTTTTTTTTGAGGTAGCATTTGTTTGCACAACAAAAAACAGTGAGGAAGAAATTGGAAATCAACTACCATATAAAATAGGTACAAAAATGTTTTTGAGTGTTAAGTGCAATGAGAAACGGAAACCAAACTGCTGTAGCATAACAAGCATTTTGTTATCTACCATCGAATGATCTGAGCACACCCCCAGCCTGGAACAGGACAAAGAACACACACACACACAGGAGAATTTTATGCTTAGTAGTGTTCTTGTAGGAGACAAATGTTACATACATTGTAACATACATTTGTATGTTACATACATACATACATACATACATACATACATACAAATGTATGTTACAATGTAACATACAAATGTTACATACAACACTACAGATGCCCAACTTTGTCCTGGAGTAGCAAAGTGTTTACTGAAATGGGATGTAGCATGTATAACACTAAAATAGTCGGTGGGTTCTAGGGAACATCACAGTGCAATGCCAGGTTTATTGACCATACTTTTGAAAATTCCTTTTCTGTCAGACAGGGTTAGGTTAGCCACAGATCTATTAGTTCCATCACTACTCGCGAAACGACGAGTGTACTGAGCTTAAGTACTGTGCCTGTGGGAACAGATGGCTTACTCTAGCTAACTGTGAGCAATTCTAGAAGGCCAACTTGTAAACAAAAAATTTAGAAGTTTTAAAAATAGAAGACTGGAATCAAAATTAAACATCTGCAATACATTTATGGGAAATTAGGATCTGTGTTTCTAAGAGCTTCAGGCACATTGGACAATTGCTGGCCTTAGCTCTCCAATGAGATGTAGAATTTGCTCAGCTCTCCCACCCACAAGTCTTCCTAATTTGCATCCACAATTGTTAAACCTTTAAGCACATACTGCAAAATGCAAATGGGCTAGAAAATGCTCATCTGTGATCAGCGCCTAATGATCTGAGTGACCTGGATTTGGAGAATATCATGGAAGCATAATAATTAGACATGCAAAAGACCTGAGGCTGTCTTCCTGTTACCTAGTTAGTGCAGCAGTGAGCCTAGACTGATTACTTTTGACCAACCTCATCTTGCAGAGAATGTGTTAAGAATATTCCACTCTTGAGAGCTTTTTCCAATAAACCAGACCTTGTTTTTAAAATATTTATCTTGGTAACATATATCTGCATTTTCAGTAGTCTACTTCTTTTCAATACACACATTGTCTTGCTTTACAGAAAGGTATATTCAGCTTTATCAACTATTTATGGACGATTGACTGGCAGTTAAGATTTTGTTTAGTCGCACTGCTCTCTGTGTACTCATCTTTTCAAGGCTTTAAACCACAAGGGCATTCCTCCAGTATTTCCTGTACAAATTTGGTCCTCCAGAAAAATCTATGAGAAATGATAAATTTTAATAGAAATAGCCTATGAAATCCCCACTAGACTGCACAGACGGCCAGAAATCATGATTGGGATCATTCATACATATTTCAGAGTGATATCCTGGAAAAAGATACATGGCAAGATGAAAAAACAGCAAAGAAAACTGAAACCCAAGATGCACTTTGGCTGAAACCAGGTTGATGCTTCCCCTAAACATCCATTATACAATCTGATCGGAAATGCAACACCTGAAGTAAACAGATGCAAGTGAAGCTGAACAGGACTTTAAAAATTATTTATTATTATTATTAATAATATTATTATTATTTTTAAGAACCAAGATTTGATTATATATCCTATTTTTAGCCATATTACTAAAATTATGAGCAACAGGCCAATTCTGCTAGGTACGTACTACCCAACAGAATGTCTATAAGTATATTGTGAATTAGAAAAAGCAAGCAATTAATGCTGACTTTAAGGTTGTAGCTCAATATTCACACTACACTGTAATTGACACTGTGTATATAAAAAATAAAAATTAAGATGCTTGCTGTAGCTCACTCAACACACTGGTTTTGTTTTAATGGGTGCATCAGGCTAGTGTTAACATACATATCAATTAAACAATTATATAATATCATAGATTTAGAAAGGGGGAAGAAACAGAAAATACACAGAGAAGTAGGAAGATAGCTAAATATAACTATTCCATCATAAAAGGTTTTACTGGTGTCACTTAAGAATGATTTGCTCACTCATATCTCTAGTACATTTGTGCCAATCTTGCAGTTTTTGTGCTTTTACGCCCCCCCATCCCCCAGCTCCCGCCAAGTACATCAGACTTTCCCCTCCCTTTGGAGGGCACCCAAGGAAAATGTATTCCAGTTGCAGAACTGGATGAGGCATTGCTGTAAGCCAGGGCTTCTGCATTTCATTCCCACTTTTTTTTCCAAATATCTGTGCATATGCCCTGCCAAGTCATTGTCTCCAGTAGTATAAAAAAAAAAAAAAAAAAAAAAAAAAAGCTAATAAAGCTGTGTTGGTATATTCAATGTGCTTCAGCACTCTGCTGAGCCTCCTGTTTCACTAGTCTGAAATTCCAGACATATTCCAGGGCTTAATCACACTGAGACAATATGCTTTGCGGAAATGTTACTGGGGAAGTTTATTCTGTAAAGAACACAGAGAAGGTACCATGTAAGTGTGCACAGAATATTAGCAACTCACTGTGAGGACAGCATTTGCAGCATCAGGGCTGCAGTTAAAACCCTGAATTGATCATTTGGACTGGTTGGACTTCATGGGGATTGCTTCTGACATGTCAGTGGTGGGGAAAGAGATAAATAGCCTTTGAACACACAGGTGACATTTCCCATGGCTTCTTTCACTGCCAGAGCTTCTGAGAGTACCACTGTGCAGAGAAGGGAAATCTCCACTAGGCCGAAAATAAGTTATTTTATTAAAAATATTCTGATCTAATGTTTAACAAAAGCCAGGTGGCCTCCATTATCTACATAGTAGCAGCCCACTAGGGATCCAGGGCTGTCTTTTCTAGTAGCTCTGTGTACTCTCCAGCCCTGGGTACCCTCCCTGTGTATTAGCTGAACAGGATTCTCAGAACCACTCCTTGATCCACAGTAAGCTCCACTCTGTTGTGCACTCACTGAACCATTTTTAAACTCAGGTTCCTGCTGAGAGCTAAATGCACTGTTTGTATTCTAATCTTGGTACCTACTGCAGCTAAAGTATAACGGTTCCACAGCTAGAAGGCAATAGCTAAAGCAGGGGAAATATAATTAAGAAAAATAAAAAATGATTGATAGAAAATACAGCACATTGCTCTAGACATATTAATTTAGTGCTTTCTGACTGACTCGAACAACTAATTTATTAAAATTACCTGGAAGCATCTTATGATTACCCCAAGATAAGCATTCTTTAATTTGCCTCTGCTTCTGTTCCTGGCAAGACAGTCCACATTTTGCATGCTCAATATACAAGATGCACGAAAACCAATTAATGCTGTTGACCTATACAAATAGGATAACACCAGCAGACTTGATCACCATCAGACAAGTGCAGATAACTGGTAAGTAAAGGACTTGGTCCTCATTTATGAAGCCAGTCAGAGTTAAAACATGCTGAACTCTCTTTGGCTTCCATGGGAGATGTGAACAATTAGCATCCTGTGCCACACTGAGATGCTACAACCCATCAATGTTTTGACACTTTAGAAGTTCATTGTAGTAGTTACTAGAGAATGAACTCACAGGAGGGAGAGGAGGCTACGAGGAGCAGAATACCACTGACTTCCATCCCAGGCTCATCCCTTGCAGCTTACTGCCTCCCAAAGCTCTCCTTGTGCAGAGATGGGCTGCCGCTCCTACAGCTGAGCTAATGTCATGACACAGACTGGCTGGGGCCATTGCCTCAGAGCACACCATCACAAGTTAGACTCCTTCATAGAACTAAAACATTTCAGAGGCCTTGACTTCTCACTCCATTGGTAAATATGTTTTCTATTATCAAACTTAATGCTGGGGGAGCTTTCCACTGTGGTTTCTCAGGGTCTGTTTCATCACCTAGCTCCCACGCGCTTGCCCAGAGATGTCAGTAGGATGAAATCCATGAAGTCTGAACGGGTTCATTCATGACATCACAGAGATGAGTTTCTATAAAAGCAACAATCAAGTCTAATAGGTGACTGGACATGTCAGACACAAGTTTGAAACCTCTTTAGAGAATTTACTTTGGTGGAACATTGAAGAATGTTTTATTCAATGTCCCTGATCAGAAAACAGCGACAAATAACCAATAAGGAGGTCATACTGAAGGGACAGCAGATGAGCCCCGGCATGACTGGTGCAGTGCAGTGCCACTGCATTCAAACCTGGTGAAGAATATCCGACCCTGTGTTGACTTTTGGGAACGCAGGTGTGATGCCTGAGTTGCCCAGAAGAGAGACCTAATGGAAAAGAAGAAGAGAAACTCTAGAGATTTACTGGAGTCCTGGCAGAAACTCACCGCTGCCATGGCTGTGTTTCAATCGGTAAGAGTACCAGAAGGCGTTAACCTCCTCGAGTTTCTGGTAGATCAAGCAGCACCTCTTCCCCGGAACTACACTGCCACTTGAGGCTGCTAATCAGTGCTTCACACAAAGGTTACGTACTGTTTTGTCACCACACAATGCCACACAAACAGAATGCAAACTATGTCTGATCTATTTCTGCCTTTTCTACTTCCAGGCACCAGTGAAAAACTCCTTCTGCATGGCCCAGCTGCTCCAGGCCATGCTCCTCCCCAGTCACCACCAATGGCATCACGCTTTTGGAGGCTGTGGTTAGCCTGTCCTTCAACTGATGAAAGGATGGGTGCAGCTTCCAGGTGATAAATGCCATGGTCCATCATTACTGAGCAAAAATGCCGCGGGGGCATGGAGGGGAATGCTGTGCTGACCTCTGCTTTCAATAGCTGGATCTCTGGGAGAGGCTCCAATTCACAGAAACCATGAGCCAAATTCAGCTATGGTGGTTCTTCAGAGAAGTGAAGGGGACTGTGTCAAGGAACGGTTTTGGATCTGACTGGAATACAGCAGCAGTGCTGCTAAAACAACCCACTGTGCTGTGTGACAACTGCTGTGAGTCAGTGAAAGTTGCATCTTTTGTTTGTTAAGGTACCACGGCACAGCTATAAAGCCTGGTGTTATTATCTCCCTGTGATTCTTCCTGAAGTTCATTTTCTAAATGAATACTCAGCATACAATTGTCTCAGCCCTGTGTCTCTTCTGACAATTCATGTGCTGCCATTTTGGCCTACATGGACCTTCCCTCAGTTCATAATGGGAAGGATATTAATTACTTTTAGGGAAAATTGGGTTTCATGACTCCCGGAGGAACACGCTACAGCCTCCATGAAACAACTAATTTCTGCCTTTTTATGTCAAATAAAACAGACTCTGCATAAATGGTGCAAGACATCTTTATGAGTTACATCTTCAGTAGAAAAGAAGAGCAATTGTTTCAAACTGCCTGGGTGCATTAACCTTGTTTCTGAAGAGCTAGAATGATTGTCTGGAAGCAAAGTTAAAAAAGATACTGCCTAAGGAAAAGTCTGTCTCTTTGTCCGTCCCACTCCTTCTCTTTTGCCTGCAGTTCCTTCTGGTGGTCATACCCCTGCCTACTGGAGCACTGAAGCTGCTGCTGAATAAAATCTGGAAGCACTAAAGATAGGCACTTAAGTTCTTATGCTGAAGGGCATTTTAAAAGGCTGGAGAGAAAACTGAACCAGTGTACATTATCTGCACTGCAAATTAATTTTGTCCGGCAACTTGCATTGGAGAATGAGTCTTTGTTCCAACAGGCAAACATTTTTTATTGGTCTTATCATGACAACAGCCTTCTGAAGATGAGATCAATACAAGGTTCCAGTTCTAAAAGGGTTGGGAAACGCTTAAAAATCTAGTCCCCCGTTTTGTGGTAACAATTTAAAACATGAACGACTTTAATAGATTCTGGAAAAGGCTGGATTCCAGCATTAGTAAAATCTTATTCTTGATTAAATGCTGCATAATTGAAAGTGGTGTGTGATTTCTCATCATAATTAATCTGCTGTAATACCTGTAACAGGCTGTCAAACCACTGTCAGATTGAAAAACTGTTTTCCCCTTTCTGCCCATTTGATCATACATTCCATTTTGGATTTCTTCGCTTTCTATGCAAAGACTTCTGTGCTCAAGATCAGAGACAGTCTGGCAATAAAAACATTCAAGCAGTAATACGGACAGCTGGGAATTTATTGCATCAGGATTTGTTTTTAAAATAAAGGTTTCTCCTGATAAACTAATATTGTCATCTGTTCTGGTGGCAGAGCGTACTGCAAACAGCAATTTTCCCCCAGAGAAAAAATGTCAGATTGTGATTTATGATCAGGGAGCCACTAAAGAGTATGATTTCACTCTAAATTAGTAATTCATCAAGTAAAGAACCACAAGCAAATAGCTGAATATTGGTGCCTTAAAGGGTCAATAGGCTTCTCACTAACTTTTGCTTCAAGCACAAATAACCAAAGAGACTCCTCCAAGGGAAAACTGTTCTGGTGGATGACCTAGCAAATGAAAACATTTAAGTCTAAGTGTTGAGAAAAACATTCCCAACGTGACCTTTGAGTGTCCATACAGAGTTCAGTGGAGCCCCACTCAAGGGGACTGCACAAAGCTGCTAAACTTAGCAACTCTGTCAAAATGTGGTAGTACAGATCAAGAGGAGGTAGCGGGGAGAAGGGGGAGAAAAAGGGAAAACAAAGCCATCTGAAAAGGTGAATATTCTTTTTCAACCTTAATTAATTGCCTGAAATGAAGGAGTTGATTTCCATGTACAATGATGTATTGGAAATCGCTATGACATAAATCAACAGAACAATTGCTTTGTAAAATCCTCTTACACGCCAATGAAACAAGTCTCCAGACATTATCCATCTGGGAGAAGGGGATTGCCTCTATCTCTGTGTAACTTAAGCAGGAAATCTACACTGCCAGCTCCCAAAGCCATTGACATGGATGTGAAACAATTCAGCTAGGGCTAGAAGCAAGCCAAGCAACCTCAACATGTTATTCCCTAGTCACTCTCTCAGGCATTTTTTCTGCAGGCTTCCCGCCCCTAATTCTCGAAAACTTCAATGATTTGTAATTTTGTTGACCTAGCAACTGCATAACACTCAAATTCACGCTACTCTTACTGTTACAGAATGAAGTATAGGTCCTTTACCCCAAATACCATACCAGAGATGTAAATGACTGGATCTGGGCCCATGATTTCCACAAAATTAGGCAATTAGAATTTTATCTGAGGCAGTTTAAGTGCATCAGTAAAACTGCTACTAGTAGTATCAATAGAACAATTTATGGCAGTGTGCTGCTAGATCCAGACTATTAGAATATTTCATGGGGTATCAATCTATGATTGCCATGAAAATGGATGTTTATTTTACTGGTTAGATGTCAGCAATCTGTTCTTTTATACAGCACAGCTGGATCTAATAATGAACAAAGCACTTCATTTCTTACCTACTAAAAAAATAAGAAATAAAAAATCATGTCCATGTCCATTCAAGAACTGGCTCAATTGGTATCTCTTCTATCAATTCAGTTCCAATGTCTCCTAGAAATTTGTGTAGGTCTGCATCTCTTTTTGCTTCAAATCTAATGACCATACCAATAACCAGAACAAGCAGAAGAATGTGTTCCAAACTTTCCAGCTCTCATTGCAGAGCAGAAGGGTACTGAATATATTACTTTCCTGATACAATTCTTTTCTCAGCCTTTGTAGTGATGCTAAAACTTCCTTGGGTGACAGTATGGTTTCTGTTCTTTCAAGCAGCAGAGACAAATATAGCAGTTACCAGGTGTGTGGAGAAGTGATGAGCATGCAAAAGAAGAAAATTGTTGAATCACGGGAAATTTAGTGAGAGACAGACAGAAACAATCACCTAGATAGCTGTGAATGATAAATGCTCAATTCCAGTCCTGAAAAGTACTAGAAAGGAAGCCTCGTCTCCATTCTAGCTTGCTTGAATATTCACATCAACCACAATTGTTTCAGTTTGGCTTTCTGAGAAATAAGCTAGTTGGCTTATTCAATAAGTTAGTTCATAGGTCAAGTACCTATGAGTTAGTTCATAGGTCAAGTACTCTCAATGGATTTGGCTTTAATGATCATAATAAATATGTTTTGGAAAAAAAAAATAATTATTACTTAATCTACTTGGAGAACTTAGGTACTTCTTCTTTAGATATCATGGTGGTTAAAAAAAACGCATCTAGGAGCTGGGGGTTTCACTGGCACTTTACCAGATGCATTGCCAAGTCTGGCGGAGCAATTCTCACACATACTAGTGTTATCCTTTTCTCTGTTTAAACTTTGGCCTAAGAGCTGAGTCTGAGGCAACCAAATTCACACTCAGGGGAAATGGACAACGAACATCAGCAGGAGAGGCCAAAATTCAACTGTGACAAAAAAAAAATAAAATTAAAAATAGAGCCTGAATAAGGGACAGGCAGCCTAGAGTACTTTCTACAAAAGCCTGCTGTAGCATTCTTGCATCAATTGCCCAAAACTGCACTTGTACACATGAGAGCTGCTATGAGTCATTAAACACAGACAAGCCAGTGAGTTAAGAATCACTGGCCATGCAGAAGTATAAAAGGAGAGAAGCAGTTATTTCATTTTGCTGTCTTCAGAAGAGAAAGCAGTGAGCCTGAGCGCCTGCAGCCAAAGGATTTTGCAGCAGCTGGGAGGGCTGTAGCAAACTGCCTGCCCCCCTCAGGTAACTCAAAAAAGCAGAGGGGTCAGTGCCAAGGCCAAAAAACTGATTTATGTGAGATGGTCTCTCTCAACCATGAACTTCAGCCGTTCACAACTCAGTGCTGACATATTTCAATCAAAGCATGTCTGAAGCTAAACTTAATAACTGGCCAGCCTATCAAGTGGTGGACGCTAAGCAATTCCAAATCACCCCAAGAATTTTAAACTGCCAATGACTTGCTGCAGGACTGCAGAGAATGACCCGTCTGTCAGATGCAGTTGTATCTGTGGCTGACATAGACGTCAAGATTCCTGCTCCCCCCATAACAGTGCTGTGATGCTGTAAAATGGAGAGGGCCATCTGGGATCGCTGCCCTACACAAGCCATCCAGAATCTGTCCTACACAATCTTTCCTGCATTTTTCCAGCAATGACATTTCAACACTTTTGAATGAAATAAGTTCTTTTGCAGTGAAATTGCATCTTCTTCTATCAGCCAAAGGTCAGTCTGCTTAAAAGTAAAACAAAAATGTCTTTATTTTATTTTATTTTATTTTATTTTATTTTATTTTATTTTATTTTATTTTATTTTATTTTATTTTATTTATTAAAAAACAGAGCAAACAATGCAACTGTTTTAATTTGACTATATTATGAAGACACCGTTTTTTGTGGTGGGAGCTGTTCGCTGCATTCCTATAGCAAGCACTTAAGTCAACAAAGTAAATTCTGATCATCCCTTGTTTTGAAGCCAGTTCATACTACATTTCCCTGGACCACCAGACTTGTTTTTGACATGCAGTGTGCACCCTCAGCCTTTAACATAGATTGAAGCTGCCAAGCAGCTGTATGGGAAGCTAAATAAACAATAGGTGTCACATTTAAAACTGCTTTTATCTGACAAAAGTCATGGGAATTGATTTACAATGCAGAGAGAAACAGGAACTCCAGCTTCTGTACCACTTTAGTAATGTCCTTAGAGAGCCCTGGTGGACAAGGGAGTTGGCGATGTAAGGAGCTGCCTGCAGGGAGCTGGCAGAGGCCATATATGCCCTCTGGAAGCATCATTTTATAGCAACTTCTACATGTGTGTTCTCATCTCATCTCACCACCCGGTTAAGGTGCGTATGAAGAACACAAACCTCTGCTCATCTCAGCGTTGCTCTGTTAGTAGTTTTCACACAGTCACAAAAGCAATCAGAAATATGGCATTTGCTAGTAGACAATAAAGCAAACAAGGATACAAAACACAGGTTCTGCCTGTTCAGAATGCAGTGAAAGAGCCTGGGCTGAAAGAAGAAGAGACAAGAGGAAAGCTGGGGTATAACAGGAGGAAAAAAAATTGGCTCCCGACAGAAGGCAGACTGAGGTAACTGTCTTGATATCAAGAAACTCTCAGTCAAAGTGTAGAATACTTTTTTTTTTTTTTTTTTTTAAATCTGTAATAAAATCCTGACCAACAGCTTCCCATCAATAGTGACCTAGGGAACAAGCCAGCACAGAAACCTGCGTTCAGCAGCTTGCTGCTCAAGTCCTTCTCCTTACTCACTACAGCACACAGCCCTCCAAACATTGCTTGCAGTAGCAGTTGGGTCAGGTTTGCTGTCAGAAGGGACTGAGTACAAATGCGCTCTCTTCACACAAAAGCTCTCCTGTAAAGCCCATGGACAGACAAAACAACTTGAATGCCTGGGGAATTTCCTGCTGATATTGCCTGCTGAGACAAAACATTGTGAAAAGCCTAATTTTTATTTTAATCACTTATAAAACTAGCATTTACCCTGTCAACATTATAATTTTATAGAAATAGGGAGATTTTATTTGAGCCAGACAACTCTGTTCTCACATATTTTTCTTATAATACATTCTATGCCTGCATCTACTTTCTTGCATTACAACACTTTTTCCCTTAATGTTTTATACAGCAAGAATTTTTGTATAAACCCTAAAGAGTTCATTAATTAAATGAAGGAGGGCATTAGGGGAGTCCAGGTACAGGCACACAAGGCAGAGAAGAGGGGAGCGGAGGGAGTCACTTAATTGTTTTTTAATTTAGTATTATACCAGCTAGGTTTAGGAAGAGGTAGCAAAGCTAAGCTTCATTTCTTGCATATTCCTCAAACATTTTCTGACTTAGAATGAGTAGGGATTTTACAGCCTGCATTCACTTTTCAGGAAATTATGAGTCATCTTTCTAAGTTAAAAAGAAAAAGAAAAAGAAAAGAAAAAGGAAAAAAAAAAAAGAAAAAGTGCTTTGGAGTTCTACTCCTTGCATAATCATTACAGATATATAGGATAAACTTCATAAATTAATAAAAATATATACATAAAATATATACGTATAGAGATTGTCATCTTTGGCTTCTCTAGCCATGATGGGTGCTGGGTCAGAATAAAAGCTTGAACAAAAAAAGTACTGTTCAGCTTCATTTCCTGCATAATTTTTGAATACTCTGACATTTCAGGTTGTGGAATCATGTATTTATAATTGAGGCCAGGACTAATGTTTTCATTCAGAAGAGGAATTGCTCAACTCTGTAACTTGTAGTTATTGTAAGCGCCCGCAGAAAGCTCAATGAAATGAGCAACACCTCCTGCCCTGACATCAAGATGGACGAAGCTGAGGCTGCCCTAAGTGCTGTCAGCAACCCCTGCCTGACTGAGGCTGCTGCCAGTCCTGATGGCTAGCGGCGGGCCAAGAGCTCCAGTACTTCTTGTGCCCTCTTGCCACAATACCAGTGCTCACCCCGCAGCTGGCAGGAGGAGAGCCTGAGCAGGTTTGCCATGGTCATCTGTTGCTCAGAGGAGGGTGAAGTTTCTCTGTGGGAGTGTGGCCATGGGGGTTGACAAGCCCCATGGTTGGTGATAACATCGGACTCTTAACGATGAGGCCATCAGGAATGTAAAGAGTTTAGAGGGCTCACAGAAGGGTGATTCAGGGGACACCTTGCCGTCTGGGGTTGCTTGTTCTCCTGATGTTAAGGCATGGAAGTTGCTGGGGGTTTGCTGGTTACCAGGCAAAGTTGTTGACCAAAGAATAGTTAGTGGAAAAGTACTGCTGTGTGGCAAATAGTATAGGAAGGGAGCCTGCCCTCAATATAGGAGAATGCAACAGGGACAATGAAGTTATGTCCTCAATATGAGAGATGAAGTTATGTCATCAATAAAGAAGTAGCAGTTACTGATCCTAAAAGAACCCTGGTGTCCCTGTGGTCTTTATGCCACATTTCTCAAATACCCTCTTGGCACCAATGCCCAGGACACATACAGAACAGGGTGGGAAGCTGGAATTGGGCGCACCACAGCCGATTCAGCTGTAGGGTTGTTTAACTTGGTGCCCCTCCCAGACCAAGCCAGGGACATTGAAAGAATCGGATGCTTCACCCACTTTTTCAGGAGAGGCTCACAAACACAAATGATGCCTCAGTGATTCTTCCCCGAATGCAGGGAAGTGGAATGGGTTGAGATTAACTTTCATCTTCCCTCCATGCCGCAGGTAGGAAACAGAAAGAGAATATTAAGCTTCTTTCATTCCATAACAATCCCCTGATCTAAAGTATTTTACTCCTTACAACTAAAAATATGTGTGAAATAAAACGAGCAGAATTAGAACAAAATCAGCTCCACTTCAATATGCAGATATCCTTACAAGTTGAGAACTCTGACATAGTACCATGAATACAAATATACTTCATTTGAACTGAAAGAGACTTTTTATCAATACAGAAGATATGAACAAATCCCCATATTGGGTGAAGGGAGGCTCTCAAGATACAAGGTCTTGAAAGTGCACTTTGGACTTATCTTTATTCTTGGAGGGCCCTTTCCTGCAGTTTTTTAGGGAAATCTTCCAGCAGAACCACTCCAAAGGAGCTCTGCTACAAGGAGAACTTCACACACCTTCAAGGTACAGTGTGCTTTTCAGATAAGTACTTTTATTGCCTTTTTTAAGCAACAGAAAAATGTGCTCTCCAGAGGAGGAAAAAAAATGGTTTACGTTATTCAGATCAAAAAATATCATCCTGAAATATCATCCTGTTCAATATAAAACCTCTAAATACACCTGCCTTGGCAGCATAGCCCAGCTCAGAGAATGGATCAAATTTTTAGCATCAATAACTTTGCAGGGGTGATGTATTATCTCCTGCAACTGTTTACCAACAGGAAAACAATCTGGGAAAAAGGCATGAAAATACAAGAAACTCAAGTGCTGATTGCTCCAGCTAACAATCCCCACCAATTTTCTCAGTGGAGGGTGGTTAAATGGATCAAGCCCTTGTCCCAGCTCTTAGCAGGGCTGGAAGACCTAGACATCCTCTTGCCTCTGATCTGGCATTGCCTATTGTGTGTCTTACATGCCATCTAGAAATTTATTAAGAGAAGGCAGATATGCTTATGCTGATGTTCCTGAGTACACCTGGTACCTACATTTTGCAGTTTGAGAGCTTACAAAACTTGTGCTGGTTATATATAGGCAGAGGAAAATAGTCTTGAAATGCTGTGCTACTATTTCGTGTTATATCATTTTACACTATAAAGTGATTGTGAGGATTTCTCTTGTAATGCACACCATGCTATAAATAAGGGAGCCTATTTCACTCACAGCTTTCTGAGGTAGTAATTTCTGTTAAAACAGCTTCTTATTAAAGTTGTATTAAATCACCTTTCCATCAGGAATGTTGGCATTGTTTTCTTGCCAGATCTGAGTAACAAGTTGAAATGTCATAATTTACAGCCAAATGAGATTTCAGAAATATTTGCTTTCAGGGGGATCAAAATGCCTTGCTTCCAGAAGGATTTTTCAATTTTCACTGCTGAATAGTTAAAACAAAATGCTGTATGCTAGCTTGGACACAAAAGGTTCCAATGATTTCCCACAGCATTCTGATAAAACTTGATTCATTTTTGTGAAGTGTTCCCATTTTGCCAAATCAGTATTATCAGCCAGAAAAAAACATCAACCAGCACTACTCCGTCACCTCTGGGTTTGATTTCATTTGTTCCATTGCTGCACATACTTTTTTTTCCTCACTTTTTATCAACTGAACTTTGTTCATAGGATTTCAAAACTGTTTTCCCAATAGTATCTTTAAGAAATACAAGAAAAAAGGTTCTCGGCTGGTGGAGGCTGGCAAAGCTCCAGCCAAGTCAATGGGCCTCGGCTGAGGCACTGGCCCTTTGTGAGTGTTCACAGAGGCTTTTTATATACTGCAGAGATGCTGGGTTATGTGGAGAACTCACAAATCCACAGTGTGTCTCCAGTTTGCAAAGATTATAAGTATTTTAGCACTCACCAGTCATTTAAGGCTAACGGTACAGTGACAGTTTGGGAAAAAAAAGACTCAGTAGGCTTCAGGTAACAGTGATTGCTTTGCTTGACTGTGCATTTTCTTCACCCTTTTTTAGCCCACAGCGCTCTGAGAGTATTAGGGCAGTCAGGCAGGCAAGTCTGTACCAGGAAAACTACTGCACCTTGCACTCATTTTTACCCTAGTTCTGAGCATTTTGAAGGAAGAAATATGTACCACAAAGCTGAAGGAAAACTTTCAGTGGCAAACCCTGCAGGAGAGGACAGCCTACCCACATGGAAACTTGCTGAGAGAGGCCTTCATGTCATTAGGTCTGAACATCTGATGAACAGAGGAGGGATCCTGAGCACAGCCGGGGCATCTGAACCCTCCTTCCTATCAAAGTATCTGAGAACAGCAGAAACCTCTACGTGTTGGATCTTTCAGCGTATAGAGCAAGGGCTTCAGCTGTATTTCTGCATCTATTTGCACTACTTTTGACTGTGGAAAACAATGACAAGGACTTTCATCTTTGTGGCTTTTTACCGTGTTATTCCATAGGTGCATGGAGTCTGTCACGAATGGTAATTGTTCACAGACAAAAACTATTTTTGCCTTCCACAGTGCCCCAGACTCATCCTGCGGGATACGGGAAAGTCAAAGCTCCTCGGAGACCCTTCTTTACCTTTCTGTCCTCTGAATAGATGAAAATCAGTATGCCTGCACTACCCACACTTAGGAAGATAGTGACTCAGCAGCTAGAGTACAGACAATGAAAGAGAAAACAAAGCAAGAAAAATGACATTATAGAAAGAAACAGAGGATCTAATGTTATAGCTGGTCATGATCCACCCAAAGAAATAACTGTAATTATTGTTCATGCTCCTGTGACGTGACACTGAGACAGATGGGAGAAGATTCAGGGAAAGCCAGGCGAGACAAGAGCACAAGCAATAACAAGCCATTTCTCATAAGGGATGTACTAACTGGAGGGCGATTCTGGCTGGCACACTGTGAATGGGCTGCACGGCACACGCAAGATAACACGATTCTCCTGGAGAAGGCAGTCAGCAATTCCTCCTATAAATTTCATCTTAGTTTCATTTCTCACTTTCATCTGAATCACAAAACTATCCTCTCCTTTTTCATTTCCTTTTTTCCTTTTTACACTATAATGCTACTTGACAATCCAAGGTCAGTCTTAAAAGACTGGGTAATTCACCACTCGCTCTGGTATTTCAGAGCTCTTTCTGGAGGGATCCAAACTTATATTGTAATAGTGAGGGTATAAAAACTTCCCCATAATAGACTGTACTGTGTAGTACTAGTTATGATTCAGAAGGTTTTCGTAACAAAATTTTTGGAAGCTTGTAAGCTAAAGCAGAAGAAGCACATTTTTGAAATTGCTGCTTTATTTCAAAATACAGATAACTTGCCACGTCAACCTTTCTTCTAATTCTTACCAATTTCTCCATTCTCCATTTTTGTGATGACACTAAGGAGAGTCCATCCAACATCACTTCTCATGTGTAAGATCTGGTTTAGCCAAATGACAAGTTTTTAATTCCAAGACAGTTGGAAAGCGTTTCAGGGCACATTGTTGCATTTTGAAGATTAGAGGAAATAACTTCTACCAGATAGTATCTGCATCATGTTAAAGCATAACCTATTTTATAATTTCATTTCACTGAAATTCAGAGAATGTTGTGAAGTAAGGTGCTATCTGGTGAGAGAAAGAAACAGAAAAAAACAGGCACTGCACGAGAAATAGACACTCAGTTCAGTAGTCTGGGAATCAGATAAAAACAGGAACAAAAGGAGGTAGGAAAAACTATCACAAACAAGAAAAATTTCATTGCATTGAAATCCAGATCCTAGTACAAAGTCATGCCTCAGTGTCCAGATGGCCAGGAGTATTAGAAGAATATTAAAGTCAAAAGTACAGGCCATTCTCCTCCCCCCAAAAAACCAACCAACCAAACAAAAAAAATTGTTTGAGCGAGTCTGCAGGAAGTGAAGCTTTACTTGTGCCAGAAGCAGGTACAAATGCAGCTAAGTAACTGGCATCAATGTGAAAACAAGAGGTACTAGAAAAAATATTCTTACAAAAGACGAGCATAACTTTTTTTGAGCAAAGATCTCTTGGGCTCTAAGTCCAACTCCTAAATGCTGTAAACATAGCAAGCTACTCACTGGGAGAGCAACTGAGCTCCAGTTCTTAGTATACATCAGCAGCCCCTTGAAATCAATGGAGAAAGCCCTTCAGTGGCAGCAGCACTCTGACCAGACTCCATTTACTGCAAGGCACTAAGTGCTGGAGGCTGCTCCTCTATTCAGTTCAGAGTGTATGGAGAGGCAGAGTTTAAGATAGGACTCTGCAATAAGCAATTTAAGGAAAAGATTTACAAAAAATGCCATTCTGCAGTACTGTAAACACAGACAATTCACCGTAAAGCTTTGTAAACAGATGCTCTGCCCAGGGATGACAAATGCTGCCTCCTCCACTGGGAGATGGAGAGAAATCAAAAGTGTCAGCTCTTTTTACTGTGTAATGCTGCCTTCAATCCTTGAAAAATATCAGATATTAACAGAAACATGTGGGGAGAATGTGAGCAGGCATTCAGAAATGGAATTACCCAGAGAAATTGTTGCAGTTATTTCGAAGAATTCTAAGAGGTGTTCTACCATCACATGGCACAGAAAGGAAAGTGAAAAAATAAAGCTAATAAAAGTTGCTCCGGATTCCTCCAACTGCGTAAAATAAAACATAACATGTAGGAGAGGAAATAGCAGAGTAACAACATCTGGATGCTGTCAGACCTTGCACCTGAACATTAAGGTGCTCTAAAACCAACAGATACAAGAGATGCATTTAAAAATGGGAAAGGGATAAAAAAGGGAAAGGGATAAAAAAGAAAAAAAAAAACAACAAAAAAAAAACAACACTCAAGTGCATTTTAAAAAATGGTACAGGAGCCTGGACGATAAGCCTCTTGTGTAAATGCCACTTAGTGCTTCACAACATTTCACCATTTTGTCTTCTCTTCCCCAGTGTTAAAAAACAACTCGTACTTTTTGAGTGCATTCCCCAGTGGTACAAGAGGTGCTGCCAAGCCTGACCATAGCTGTACCCCATCCCCTGCCCCTGTAGAGGTGAGCATCTCCTCCCTGCTGCACTCAGCTCCCCCACAAGTGACAAAACCGTATGTGTAGAGCATAAAACCCCCTACTTAGGAATCCCTGGCTGTCACAACCCCAAACTGCTATTTTTACAAAGGGTTTATTTCAACAATCTGTTGAGGCCTTTTACACATCTGGATGTTATTTGAATAATCATTTGATATATCGCTAAAACTTTCCAAACTGTACATTCACAGGCATGATTTACTTTTAGATAATTATTCACATGAATCAGGATCTGAGCCTATCCAGGCAGAAGATCCTTTCCTATGTCAAACTCCTCCTGCGGGGCGGATGCCAGTGGGGATGTGCCAGTGGCAGCCCAGTCGTGCTGTTCTGCTCTGTCACTGGCTGGGGGAGACATTGCCAGGTGCCTATTTATGATGACGTGTTGTTGTAATTCCAGGGAAAACTCAGGAAATTGAATACAATATTTTCAGACATTCAGTCTGGCAAGCTACGGACAAAATACCACAATGTGTTTTCTGCAGCTTTCAGGGAGCTTTGGCAGCATTTTGTCACCACCCCTTATTCAGAAACGTTGCTGGGACAGTGAGATGGCTTATATTTGTCTTTTATTCCTGCAACAAATACAGCAGCCTTTTTTTTTTTTTTTTTAATTGAGAACACAGAAGCTAGGTTGGAACTAGCACACTAATTGACAACAAACAAAAAACTGCAAGTGTAATTTCATACTTGCAATTAAAATAAACCAGATACACATTCAGTGCCTGTTGGATTAAGAGAATTCAGTACATTGAATCTTTCCAAATCTGCCTGCAGATTTGCCATTTCCAGAAGGAACTAAAGCTTCAGAGAGAAGAAAGTGTTCCTTCAGGTGTCAGCTGTACTCCTGCAGGCAAATCAATTTTGAGATAATTCCAAGTAAATTCTGAGATGAATTTCAGCTTCTACTTCTATTCCTGCCTGTACCAGGTAGGAAGAGTCACAATCCTCACTCATGTTTGAAGGACCCGCGTAATGCATTTTGTGGGGTGCAAAGCTGCAAAACCTTTAGACCATTTGTGTCTTTGCTGTACCAAAAAAAACAAAACAAAACAAAACAAAAAAACACCACAAAACATCTGAAACAATGTAGCAACTTCTTTCAGTTAGCAATTAGGGCAAAATATTATTTTCTCATGATGGAGCACAGGAATTTTTTCAAAGTGACACAGGGTGATTTTACCAAAAGAACAGGTTTTGTTGCATGCTTTGAAAAGTACCGTTTCCTTTACAGCCTGAAATACAGCTGACCTGTTGTGAGAGTTTTGATGAATCCTGGACTCAAGATCTCTGGAATTAGCCATTATCTTTTTTCAGGGTTTTGATTTCAGCTGAAACTCAACCATGAAAATGGCAAATAATAATAACAACCACCTTCTGAGATTTGTTAATATTTGACTTCATGGGTAAACGTTAAGGCCTAAATATGACATTCATGCTTGGGGAGCCAATGGTCAAGAGCAGCATGCTTCAAAATGACCAAATATTAAAGAATGGTTCACCTGCCTTATGTTTAAGTCAGCGTTATTGCATAGGTGTGTTTTACAGATTGAGATTTTACTGCTTCTCTGAATGCAAGCACTGTATCAGATCCACTTCTACCTGAAACCACACCAACCCCAGAGAGGCAGCGCTGCCCATGCTCAGAGGTAAGGCAAATAAGAGCTACCAGCAACATCACACATGCTCCCAACTCTGCACATTGGCTTCTGTGAATCTTCCAAAGGTGGTTTGAAACAACTCGCTGATTTACTAGCCATGTTTCACAGCATAAATAAGCATGGTCCCAAATGTTACCTAGTGAGTGCCTGCTCATTGCATCCATCCAGGAACACTCACTGCCTGGGGCGAGGACACGGACCTGCAAAGAGGAGCTATGATGAAAGGAGCTCTTTCTGTAGGGCAAAGTGACAAGCACAAGGAGAGCTGTAGGAAACAGACAGATAGGGAGCTGTTGTGAAGATGATCAGCACGCTGTTCTGCTTTGCACATGTCAAATAAGCAATTTTGAAAATAATTGGTAAGTAATCTGCTTTACTAGTGAGGAGAGAAGCCTGGGACTAGAACCACCTGGTAGGCTTCCCACCTCCTCAGCTATGGCATGCAGCTCGTACCTGTTTAATGACATGAAACAACCATGATGTTTCACAACAGATACTGCTGGCTCAACTTCTACATGCAGACAGTTATTTTTGTTGCTTAGAATACTGTAAATATTAACAAGCCAACCATTTAAATGAACAGACTACTTGATTTTCTATCACTGTTTATTTTACTGCCTCTAAACATGAAAATGGCATTTGAAGGATCAGCACTTTATTATAAACTAATACCCTTCCCACTAACTGAGGTTTTCCTGCTATTCCCAGCCTGGATCAGACGCACAACCTGAAAGGCTGAGTTAATTTCTCAGTGGAACAGCAACGGAAGAGAAGGATAGAAGAGAGAAAAAGAAAAAGAAAATCCAAGATAAGACTGAATAAACCCCAATTTTCTTCTGATTTGGTAAACCCAGACTGATTGACATGGTATGAATTTTAACCAGATCTTGGTAAAGAAAAGACATCTCATAATGAAAATTATTTTACCAAGCAATGAATAAAAGAAAAAGTCAAAGTATTTGCAAAGTCACTTGCAAGTGACAAAGCTAGCAGCTCACTGCTTTGTGCTGGGGGATGTTCCTACAAGTTTGGTTTTGTTCAGTCACTGTGGTAGGCTACAGAAAAGTGGGAAGAGGAGAGGAGAGGAGAGGAGAGGAGGATTTGGCACTCCAAGAGTCATGCACAGCCTGGGAGCCCTAACTCATTGCTGCCCAAACTCCCAGCAGCTCCCATTCCAGACAATTACAGTTAATGGGACTTTTGCCCTCAACTTAATAGGGCCAGATGTAAGCACTTAAAGGCAGACTTTCTTACACAGTGTTATCTAAAAGGTTCTCCTTCAGAAATGACCTGGAAAAAATTAGTGACCTCCTTACAGCTCCTGGTGACATAATGAAAGGTTTTCAAAGAACTTGACTCATCCAGCAGAGTCTTTATGAGCAACTTAATTAACAATGCTTGATTCAAAGCTTGATTGCTTTGCTGAATAGGAGCCCACCATAGGAAAGAAGAGCATTAAGATTTTTGAGTTTTTCTACTGTTGCCCGTTCCTTAGAATTTAGTTTCCTGTCAGTCATAAACTTAAAATTATCACAGTTAATAATATGGTTTCTTGGTTTTGTTCAGAAGTTTTTACCTTTTTAGATTTCTGTAACAGTATGCACCTACTGGTACTTTAGCACCAACACGGAAGCGATCTAATAATACTTGAGTATGCTTGAGTATGCTTTTTTTTTTTTTTTTTTAAATGTTTTTGCTACTGATTCTTCCTACCTCCTTTCTGAAATGCAAGGGCGAAGTGCTATGTCCCAACAAAAATTCATCATCTTTTTTTTTTTTTTTTTTAAATACAGCTGAAATAAAGTAGTAGCAATGCAATAAATGCTACACCATAACAAATATACTATAACACAAATCAATGCTCATAACTTAGAGTTCCCATGCACAAAATACCTTCTGCAAAATGTTCCTGTTCTAATGTTTCTCTTTTGCCTAATTCCCTTGAGGTTATCTTTATGCAAACTACTGTAAGTTACTTTCCTACTTCAGATTTTAACTTCCTTAGGACAGAAACAAAATCTAATTTCAAGGTAAAATATCAACCTTACTTACATTGCTAGCTAAAAGGAAACAGAGATAATAAATTTGAGGGCAGTATTAAAAGATCACACTGTCAGCTTGATTTTCTGCAATTTAAGTTAAAAAACACATGTACTTACAAACTCTTCCCTGAACCACAGCAAAACCAGTCTGCCAATAGGGTAAACAGCACAGTGCCGTGGACCAAGGCTCTTAGCTGTCGAGTTGCTGTGCATGGCCGTGCAGTGCCTGCAGCTCCTTTGCAGCATCCATTCTGCAGGGTGCTGGTGAGCAGCATGCTACAGCAAGCCCCAGAAAGTATAAAAGCTCTTTTCTCTGACATAGCTTAGAGTAGACCCATGGCAGCTCTGTTACGGTCTGGAGTACCTTGAGATAATTCCTTCCCGGTCCATGATACATACTTTTCTTCCCCCTGCTCTCCCAAAAGGAAAGGAACTGGCTCAGTAAATTCCCTTTGCTCCTGGCCTGGAGCTGCCATCCTGCTTTATGGTTCGTGGTCACACAGAACAGACCTCTCCACCGCACGTGGTAATCATTCACTACCACTGTGTTCATACAAGGTACTACACGTCCAGCAAAAGAGCTATCTATCCATGTAGAGCAGATACAATAGGGTGGCTGGTGTGTGCTCTGTGGGCAGTAAGTGCTGCTCTCTGCACCTGATCAGTCCTGAGCAGCCTGCATGTGCCATGCAACATCCCTACGTCGATGACAGGACAGGTGTTCTGTCCAGCACAGCTGATGACATTTGTCAGCTTGAACATCACAATGGATTTCTGTTACAATGCATGTGAGTTTGCTATCATCAGCCCTTTGTTTTCCTCTTGGGCTAAATTGCACTTGTCCTCATATGCATCTATAAGTTTGCAATTAATGCACAAGCCCCTCTGCTGCAGCAGTCCTACTGACAGGGTGGAGTAAGATCACACACGTTAAACATGTTATTGGATAGCTAAACTACTGTGACTTCAATAGACTTTTTCCTGTAATAATAACTTCAATCAGCAATCAAGGTTTCTTTCTCAATTTTTGTTGCTTGTATTATGTTGCAGTTTAATTCATTGTATACTAATTCTAGTTGTGCATTAATTGTATGTCTCTGCACAGTAATTAACTAATCACTATGTCACTCCCTCCCTATTATGAATAACCTCATTAATTCAAGACTGAAAGCTTGGTGCCTGCTGCCATTTCTCTCTCTCTTTTTTTTTTTTTTTTGTCTTTCTACTGCTTCTTGACTTATAATCAAATATGAAACTCATGTATTTTTAAATACTTTTTCTTCTGTTTCTTCCACTGAAAAATTCATTGTGCTATCAAGCCTTTTAAAATAATGTTTATTTATTACACATTTCTTTGCTAGGTAATCAAAAGTTGTTACAATAAAGTGTGCAACTTGCTTTCTTTATGCCTGTGCTTCTATTGTGTCACATGTCCACATTTTAATACTGAGTTTACTAGAAATTAGAATTTAGATGTAAAATTTAGCTCCAAGATTAAAGCTGCCATCAGACATCTTTGCATGAGGGCAAATTTCTTTATGATTATGATTGGACATTTTTAGGTTATACCTGTGGGTAAAAACTTGGGGACACATTCAACAACATCAATGGAGCTGTGCATTTGTGTCTTCAAGGTCAGAGCTTGGCTGATGGAAACAAGCACTGGAAGATGCCCACAGCATAGATACGCAATTTAGATTAACAGGACACTCGAATTGTTAAGGCTTTAGTCGTGCACAGCACTGAATCAAGTGCTTTGCTGTTGCAGTCTGACTCTTAATTTCAGAACTAAGCACTGCCTCAGTATTTGTTGAATCAAAGTCCTGCTCCTCTAAGAAATTTTCTTTAAAGCAATTTCTATTTCACATAGACAATTCCAAGAGCACCTGCTTGCCCTTTTTATGCTGAAAGGTATAAGGCTTCAATTTTTTTTTTTTTTTTTCACCAAATAAGAACAATTAATTGAGATTCTAAAATGGGTGAACACCTCCCTTTCAGGAGTAGGTTGGAAATCTAATGAGTCTGTGAATGCACATCTATGTACACACACCCCTAATCTAAACCCAAAGCAAATGGGGGTAACTGTACTTATCAGTTTTTAACAAGGAATTCAAGTATGTTTTCAAACAGAGGTAAATATGCCTAGGAGTCAAGAGGCTAGTTTCTTTGCTGTTACAGGTGGCTACAGCTCAATCTGGTTCAAAGGAAGAATGTGCAGTTGCTACAGCTAAGAGACCACTGCAATTTTTTGTTTTTATTTTTTATTTTTTTTTTGAGGGAAATGACATTGATCTTCAACAAAGGCTGTGAAAGCCACCCTTGAGTCCAGGAAATGCATTACAGAATGTATTTATCCATTAAGACAGACAAATTTAGTGTCTCCAAAGAATTTTCCCTTAAAAAAAAAAAATAATAAAAAAACCTGAATGACTAAACTAAAAATTAATAACTAAAAAACTAAAAGCATAGGTGGAAACTTTGGAGTCGTTTGATTACTGCCTCTTACAAAAATAAAAAAAAATAAAATGTACCTCTGCAGAAAGGGTTGTTGCTAATGAACAGCATGGCTCCAGGGCTGCTAAGCACGTGCAACAACTTCTGCTTCACCACACCACTGCACATCAACATTTATCCAAATACATATTTGCACAATAGACCATAATGGTCCGTTTGCTTTGTAACAGTCTATTTGGCTGCCCCTAAATGAGTGGTTTGGGTGCACAGTGAAAGGAGATATTACTGCTATTGCTATTTCGGCATCTGTTCCTGTCATATCTGCTACCATTTCTCACATTTCTGCCTCAGATGCTGCTGCCCCTGCTATTATAGCCATCAAGCTCTTCTGCGTGTGCCTTCAAATCTGCCTTTTTATGCATGCCTGATGTTTTCTGCTAGTTTCTTTGGATATTTCCATTTTGCCCTCTTTGTAGCTGTTTTTGCCATTTATCCGAACTCATTTGTTTTCCTTCTACTGAGCCTTTACCCTGTCCCACCCAAAGACTGTATTATTTATGTTAATAACAGGTATAATTTCATTCAAATGAATTAAGGACCTGCCTGCAACATTAATGTTTCTTAAAGTTCAACTGAACCTACACTGGCAGTTCAGAAAGATAATTTTATTTTTTTAAAGTAGCACTTCTCATGCACAACCAGATACTCCTTAAGTAGGAAGCAGAGAACAGGGGGAAAAAGCAGTTATCTGCATAGCTACAGACATGTCTAACAAAAGGGATGACAATGATACCCCTGAAGAAACTTTGCACACCACCGGCAGTAAGTGCACAGAGTCCACACAGGCCCCTCGTTCTACCTCCCTGGTCAGCACGGTCCCCGGGTGCCCGTGGTGGTGCTCATGCTGAAGGCAGCAGCAGTTTCTTCTTGGCGGCACTAGATGAGAGGTCATGGAGAGTGAACTATAAATATCTGTCATCCTCTCCCTCCCTTTTTCATGGGGAGAATTAAATTGTTAACAAGGGTGACAAGTAACTGATTGCACCGGACAGCTGATTAACATCGTGTCAGGATAAATAAGGCAGTTTGGAACTATCATAGCAGGTTCCCTTCAGGTTGTGTTGACATCTCTCCATTACTTATAACTAGTTCTTCTGGGAGAGGCAGGGGAAAGGGAAGGTCTTTAACCATGACCAGAGAAACCACACGAAGGAGTATGTAGAGCAGAAAAGATGGAATGCCATCAGTTTGCAGCGCGCCTCCCATCACCCTGATTTCCTCACTGAAATTCCATTTTAAAAAGGAAGATTGCAGAAAAATGTAATTTGAAGCAGAGCTGGTCTTCTACATCTTCATGACCCAGTCTAATTTGTGCCCTACAGACAAAATAAGAATCCAAACTGCCAGAGTTCATCAGAAAGCAGACTTGCAAGCTTTTCCAAGACTTACATCCTATTTCCAAGGATTTTAATGTACCCATGGATGAGCTTTCCAGATTATCAGTCCCCCTGAACCCAGTCTGCCCAAACCAATCTGTATCAAATCAGCATCAACAGCAATAGTAATGGCCATGTGCTTAATTGCCAGGAATTGCAGTAGCACAGCCCAGGTGAAGCACTTGGTGCCAGCACCAACCCATAGGTTCCAGAAAGTAGGGCGCACTCTCTGCTCTTTGTCTGGGTCATCTGCATAACTACTTCATTTTTAAAACATTGTTTTTATAATCAGTTTTGTGATAAGAAGAAAAACAACATATTGTCAGGCTGGATGTATGACAAGCTATAAAGCTTGCTGCCCTGTAAGGCTAAGAAAAAACTTTTATATTCATTAAAGTGCTTCAAAAAAAAAAAAAAAAGATGGCATATCTTCTATACTGTAACTGCAGATTAACCAAACCTTCTTACATGAAATAACAGTGGGAGAAGGTCTGCAGGATTTGTAGGAGCTTCCACCTCTAGGTTAGCCTGAATGGAAGTTATATAAGCATTTATTGTGATTACTGTGCATGGAATAAGAACCACAGAATCATCTAGGTTGGAAGAGACCTCCAAGATCATCTAGTCCAGCCTCTGATCTAACACTAACAGGTCCTCCATTAAACCGTATCCCTAAGCTCTACATCTAAATGTCTTTTAAAGACCTCCAGGGATGGTGACTCCACCTCTTCCCTGGGCAGCCTGCTCCAATGCCTAAAAACCGTTTCAGTAAAGAAGTTCTTCCTAATATCCAACCCAAAACTCCCCTGGTGCAACTTTAGCCCATTCCCCCTCATCCTGTCATCATGCATGTGGGAGAATAGACCAACCCCCACCTCGCTACAGCCTCCTTTAAGGTACCTGTAGAGAGCAATAAGGTCGCCCCTGAGCCTCCTCTTCTCCAGGCTGAACAAGCCCAGCTCCCTCAGCCGCTCCTCATAGGACTTGTTCTCCAGGCCCCTCATATTCATCATATTCAGCTGACTATCCACCATCACTCCCAGGTCCTTCTCTGCCTGGCAGCTCTCCAACCACTCATCTCCCAGCCTGTAGCTCTGCTGGGGGTTATTGCACCCCAGGTGCAGGACCCGGCACTTGGCCTCGTTGAACTTCATGCAGTTGACCTCAGCCCATCAGTGCAGCCTATCCAGATCCTCCTGCAGAGCCTTCCTACCCTTGAGTAGATCGACACACGCACCCAACTTGGTGTCATCTGCAAACTTACTGAGGGTGCACTCAATACCCTCATCCAGATCATCGATGAAGATATTAAAGAGGACCGGCCCCAGCACTGAGCCCTGGGGGATGCCACTAGTGACTGGCCTCCAACTGGAGTTGACTCCATTTACCACGACTCTTTGGGCCCGACTCTCCAGCCAGTTTTTAACCCAACGAAGCGTGCGCCAGTCCAAGCCACGAGCAGCCAGTTTCTCAAGGAGAATACTGTGGGAAACGGTGTCAAAAGCCTTACTGAAGTCAAGGTAGACCACATCCACAGCCTTTCCCTCACCCACCCAGTGCGTCACTTTGTCATAGAAGGAGATCAGGTTCATCAAGAAGGACCTGCCTTTCATAAACCCATGCTGACTGGGCCTGATCGCCTGCTTGCCCTGCAAGTGCTGCACGATGACTCTCAAGATAAAGTGCTCCATGAGCTTCCCTGGCACTGAGGTCAAACTGACAGGCCTGTAGTTTCCCGGGTCAGTCCTCTGGCCCTTCTTGTAGATGGGCGTCAAGTTTGCTATCCGCCAATCAACTGGGACCTCCCCCAATAGCCAGGACTGTTGATAAATGATGGTAAGCAGCTTGGCCAGCTCCTCTGCCAGTTCTCTCAGTATCCTTGGGTGGATCCCATCCAGCCCCATTGACTTGCATACATCCAAGTGCTGTAGCAGGTCACCAACCATTTCTTCGTGTATAGTGAGGGCCACAATCTGCTCCCCATCCCCTGATCAGGGAGCTGACTCAGGGAGCTGGATATCCAGAGAACAACTGCTCTTGCTGCTAAAGACTGAGGCAAAGAAGGCATTAACACCTCAGCTTTTTCCTCGTCTCTCGTCACTAAGTTTCCCCTCACATCCAGTAAAGGCTGGAGATTCTCCTTACTCCTCCTTTTTGTGTTGATGTATTTATAAAAACATTTTTTGTTATCTTTGGTGGCAGTAGCCAGATTGAGCTCCAGATGAGCTTTGGCCTTTCTAATTTTGTCCCTGCACAGCCTCACAACATCCTTATAGTCCTCCTGAGTGGCCCACCCTCTTTTCCAAAGATTATAAACCCTCTTTTTTCTCTTAAGCTCACGCAACAGCTCTCTGTTCAGCCAGGCCGGTCTTCTTCTACGCCAGCTCATCTTTGGGCACATGGGGACAGACCGCTGTTGAGCCATTAAGATTTCCTTCTTGAAGAGCGCCCAGCCTTCCTGGACTCCTCTGCCCTTCAGAACCACCTCACAAGGGACTCTACCAACCAGTGTCCTGAACAGCCCAAAGTCAGCCCTACAGAAGTCCAAGACTGCAGTTTTACTGATCCCCCTCCTGACTTTGCCGAGAAAGAGGACATCCAATCACAATCTCTGGGCAAAACTGGGTTATTGCGGTTTCAAGAAGTAACAATTTTGTTAAAGTTAACTTGTTGCACGTGATTAAGGTAGAGCTCCAGCACCAGATACCCAAGAGCAACGTTAAGGGCAAAATTTGATGGAGTAACAGATTGGTATTAGAAAAACTCAAGGCCTTAACTTAGTTTTGGAAAAAAGTTTCTATGTCTATTTTTAGCCTATCATAAACATAACAACAGCAGGTTTTAAATAAATGTATTTGAACCTTTTTGATTTCTTTAATTCAAATATTTCCCAATGTATATGGCAAGTCCCAGATGCACTGTAGAAGCCTCCTGTTTTCAGATTGGATCCATATCTAACCTAAATAAACCACCATTTACATCAATCTTACTAAATGGCTTGCCTGTTTGCCTGCAAGTAGTTTTTCAAATTAAATTAGAACAAAGTAATTGTTTCTATTGACACTGTGTGTCTTTGCACTGGGCAGGGGAACAAACATTATTTGTTTATTGAAAAATACTGATGCCATTTTGCTCAGTGTAGCAACACATTTACTTTTATATATTAAAATTGAATTTGAAATGCTGTACCTGCATTTTCTGCTCCAAATATTTTCTAAAGCAAACCCTGACAGAACGAGATGCAGGCAGTAGAAAAATGGGCAGGTAACACCAGCAACCTGGATCTGTGCTTGTTCTTGTGAGTCCTTGCTTCGCATCTCACAATATGAGGTGAGTTCAACAGGAATGAGCTGGCAGCACTGGAGTGACGAGTAGAATTCACCTTCATTCCTGTGCGCGACTGCAGGCAGTGCTGGTGACAAAGGGCCATCAGACAGCTGACATTTACCAGCAGGACACAGCTGGTGGAACACAGCCACGCCACAGCAGGCCTGTGAGCCCCGCTCCTGGCTGCACCATTTCCCCTTCTCTCCTCTTCCTGCTTTCATTGGGATTGATTTTTGTTTGAAGAAAAGTCTCTCTCAGCAAACTTTGGCTGTCTACCAAGCTGTGTTTCTGTGAAAGCAATGCTATTCTTCTGCACTCAGACCATGGCAGGCTAGAAACAGGCTGGGAGCGAGTCACGGACAACTGGATTTGAATCCTTCAGCACACAGACTTTTATTTACCCATTTTTCAAAAATTACTCCAAACAGCTAACCAACAAACTTCCCTGTGGGCTGCCTTTCCCTTTTTGTGACCTATGCGTTGCTACATATTTGCTACTAGGACTTCAGTACATCCTTTTCTCTCTTTTCATTACTGTAGAAAACCAGCATGTTTCCTTATTTTCCATTTTCATTTAGATGAACCAACGCAATACAGTTCACAGCATGTATGTAATCCCCTTCTCTGGCAGTTGTCTACTCAACCTATGAAGTGTAATATGGCATCACAGATATTTCATCATAACCAAAGGCTAATGAGAAGTTCATTCCAGTGAATGGTGTAAAAAGGAGTATCATTTTAGCACAATACCATATGGCTTCAATTTAGCATAAATAAGTACTTGCTAAGAAAGCTCAAGTGAAAGAAACATGAATTTGAATGTCATGATTGCATTCTGGAAAGTACATTAAGACACAATAAATGAAAAGTTAATTCCTCTGCAACTTCTATGAATGTAGGGTCGAGTCTTGCACTGGACCTGTTGCTAGGATTGTTTGCTGGACCACAGCAGTAAGGTACAATGCACTTGGAAAAAAGTTTTAATCCTATTGGTGCCCCCACATTCCTTTTTCCTTTTCCTCCTCCTGTATTAAAGATGTATTCTTCTATTTTGCTAGAAGACATACATGTTAAGTCTGCCCACTTCTCTATTATAGACTTTGTGGAAAAATTCAAATTTCAAAGCAACTTTGGCAAATCACAGCAAAATGCAGTGAACCAGGGAGAGGGGTTGTGTATAACTCATTTCTAGACACTAGATTATCCATCAAAACAAGGAGTTACTTTGAGTTAGAAAGGATCAATAGGAAGCAGTGCAGGTGGTACAAGGACCAAGCTAAACCAGACTCTGCTGGAGCTTGCCTCGCCCGAACTGCTTCTTCTAGCAACCGTGTTCATGCCAGCCTAACTCAGGCACAGCACAGCTCAGGACCACTGAGCGATGCTCTCTGCAGCAGATGTGCTGTCTTAACCAATGATGAGTTGCATAAAGTCAGCTGCAGCCTGCAGTTTCACCTTGTCAGCTGTACCAGCACTGAACACAGACTAACTTGCTACTGCTGAGCCTAGTTAGGTAGCTTACCATGGCCACCTTATTATGAATTCTAGACTGATTTCCTTCCTAACCTGGATCATTTCACAGCCTTGTTTTTGGAAGCACTTAAAATATTTAAACCAGCAAAAATCTAGGACAGGATTTTGCTAGTGGATGGGAGTACGATAAAGAAGCAAATTCAAACTGCAGCTTGCTGAAAGGACATAACCTTTGGGTTTTTCTGATTATTCTATTTTGGTAAACTCTGATGCTAAATCAATATGAAATCATTATAAAGTGCTATAAACCTGCAATGTGATTTCAAAGAATAGAGTAACATCACAATATTATTAGGTGGAGATTCTTTTTTAACCTCAATTTTGAGGTCAGTCTATAGAGCTCTAAGTCCAGATAGAAAGAACAGACAGACTTTTTGTTATCATCTAAATCACACCACCTACCGTTTGTGTGCACTCTGTTAAAGTGGCTAAAGTACCTGGGCTGCAGTTTACTGGTGTTATTCAGAATGCAAAGTGGCTTTTACCCTGTTCGCTCTTGCATACAAAGGTCAGTTTTGTAAAACTTGTCATCTTGATTGATATTATAATGTCAATTTTTTATAAATGGTTTTGTTGATAAATATAGCCATTTGCAGTTGGAGTGGATATTTTTCTCCAGATTACTGAGAACAATGAATAGTGCAACAAGTGCTTAAGAGTGGTGAAGACCATCAACATTTGCCTTGAAGAAGGGGATATAAAACTTCCTCCCTGAAAGGAAGAACAGCCTGACTAGCCCTATGGAGTCTTTTCTTCAGGCTAGAGACAGTTATCCCTTTGAGGTCACCTTTTATCTTCAGGAATGCAACTGAAAACTAGAAAGACTGCATGCTGAAATGCTGCTGCAGGAGTTTGGATCCTTATATTTCATACTTCCAGTCAAGGAACCACAGGCTTCTTGCTGTGAACAGCCACCCACATAGCACTTAAGATGCTGCTCAGCCACACTTGTGACACTTCTGATGCAGCTGGGGGGAATACACCAGTTCATCTGTTTCCTATTGTGCATGGCTGAATCTTTTCCAATACCAGCCTGGAAGGTTGTGGCAAAACTGTGTCTTTCAATTGGAAAAGGCAGGTTCATCAAAACCAAATCCTTCCTTACAAAAACAATTTTGATCATCTTACATAGAATGGTTTGGGTTGGAAAGGACCTTAAATATCATCCAGTCCCAACCCTCATGCCATGGGCAGGGACCCCTCCCACCAGACCAGGTTGCTCAAAGCCCCAGCCAACCTGGTCTTGAACAGCTCCCAGGATGGGGCATCCACAGCTTCTAATCTACAACCTGTTCCAGTGCCTCATCACCCTTGTAGTGAATAATTTCTTCCTTTTATCTAACGTACATCTACCCTCTTTCTGTTTAAAACCATTGCCCCTTGTCATATCACAACATGCCCTTGTAAAAAGTCTCTCTCCATCTTTCTTATAAGCCCCCTTTTAATTATTGAAAGACTGCAATAATGGCTCTCTGGAGAGAATAGAAGTATTTTCATGTCTAGGATGAAACTTTTGGTCAGAATAACATCTCAGAACACTTACAAGTTCCCCAAGCTTACTAAGGTAAGAAATACCTGAGATCAACACTCCTCTTTTGTGTTCTTAGCACAGACACCTGAACTTGTCTAATCCTTGTTTTAGCAAGTTCCCAGAGCAAAGATAAATGAGTAGTGAAAAGAGAAAAAGTCTTCATTTCATTTTGATGTGAAATAAGATTTTTTTTTGAGTCTTAACAAAGACACACATTCCTAAATGCCAATCAGTGTTAATAAAAACACTATGTATTCAAAAAGCACTATTTCAATATGCTGAGAAGGTCAGAAGGACAGTATTTATTACAGCAATAACTCAATTTGAAATTCTAGGAAGATATCAAGATTTACTGAGGAAAGGGGTCATTTACAACCTTGATAGAAAATGCAGACAACACTTCTAACATTCTTTATAATGCTTCTTGTAGGATTTGAATAAAGCACTGTCACACATCTCAAACAAGCCTCATACTTCTGGACAAGAAGTGGCTAGATAAAATTTTAATAAATATAAAATGCCAAGGGACTCCACATATTGCCTGTTTTACAGAAAGATTCTTTTATAGCCTGTTTTTTCCTACTTTCATACCTAGCTTTTGTTTTCTATGTCTGTATATGAAAATGTGCTAGGAAAAGGAAATAAAAAAAATCAAAACACTCAAGCTAAGTTGAAAAATAAATGTCAAAAGACAGGGGTAAAAATCAATATATTTCAAATGCAAAGTTATATAATCTTTTAACATGACTAATTCAAGAATTGGCTGACATTCAACTGAAAAGTGAAGTCTGGAAAAAGTCCTTTTTTCCTCATCTCTCCAATTCTAGCAAGATTTGTTCTTTTAATACATTATACCTAATATTCTGATCACTGTCTTGGTGCAAAACTTTATGTCTGTATTAAGTGTCCTTCTTGAGTTCTTTATACCACTTTATTTCCTTTGGAAAACTGGATGAACAGCTCTGAAATAGCCAGCAAAGTACTCTGGACATATATGCCATTTCTTTCTTTTGTATCTTCTAATGTTCCCTAATGTTTCCCAACCAAAGAAAACACATGAAGCTTAATTATATCCGCAACTACTTATCAGCCACTTTCTGTCACAGTTCCTAGATAAATGGCTATACATTTGCTATATATTTTTGAGGATAACAGTTTCATTTCAAAGAAGTTCTCTGGGTTTGCTGTAAGTCACACCCTCCCCTTCCCTACCCTGAAGAATAAATTTGTCAGATTTGTTCTTAGATCATACATAAATTCCTTTAGTCCACTTGAACGAAACATGGGTCAGTTGCTCTCAAGAAGAAAGGTGGTACAAAATATTGCAGCTAAATTTTCCCTCCTCTACTTCTAACAATTTATTAGTGCACAAGACTCATGGAATGATAGCTTTTCCATCTTGCCAAAGACCTACCAGCTTCAGTGAGGGGAGTTCAAATATACTCCTGTAGGCCTGTCTTCTGTTAATTTTCTTGGAATGGTTTGCCAAAATCTGAGAAGTCTGATATTAAATGAGCAGGCTCCCCTCTCCTCCCCCCCCCCCCCCCCCCCTTTTTATTTTTGCAATACAGTTTCCTAGCATTCTGGACTCTTGATGACCATGCTGACATTTCACACCTCACAAAGTTTTCCTTGCCTTGGCAATCATATGCTACCTACAGGTTTCCATAGGTTTACTCAAAAAGCAAGACAGCAATCTAGAGTATACCCCCATGGCATAAATCTTTTTGTCATGGAGCAGTACTGTAGAAAGGTCCAGGTAAGCTGTATTGTTCAACTGACATACTGCAGGCAAGATTATGTGCTACTTCTAAGCTGGAGAGGAGTGTTGGTTTACACATTTACACCATTTCCAGCATCTGGACAAACAGGTTCAAAGCTATGTAGGATAAAAACAGTTTTCATGGAGTTGGGCCAACACTGATGTGTTATGATCTACAGGAGAATACACAAATTCCATCGGGAATACATGAATACTTCACTGTTCTCAAAAACACGTGTCAGGGCAAAACTGAGAACCTAGACACCCTGTTTTCTATTTCCTCAGGAAGCAACAGAGTAACAGACAACTGACAAGTTACAGAACTATTTATGCAGAAGTTTATCTAGTAAATTTGATTTAGATAAGAAAGGTTTACATAGTGGAATACTTAAATTTAGCTTATAGCTGTGCTTAAAGTATAACATCCCAGGGTATGACAGAACCTTGATTTCTATCAATGCACATACATTTTTTACTCTTCTTACAAGCCAAAATTATTTTGCTCTATATTTTCTGCTCTCCTTCCCCGAGCTCTTTTCAAGACAAATGATGACCAAGAACCAATCAGATTCTCTTAAAGATTAATGTATCCCATTATTTGTCATAGTCTATTCAGTAAGCTAGACTACATCCCCCCAAATCCCACACTAAATTTCATAATCCTATTGCACACATGAGATATGCTTTGTCTTTGTTTAAAGGTATCATTGCTTACTCCTCCTACTGCAAACTACAGACCATGGGTAGCAACTGCAATCAGGCAAAGAGTGCTACAGAAAGAATATCTGTATAAACCGTACATAGTAATTATCAAATGCATTTTATCACTGTTTGCTTCAATATAGCTAATTCTCATTAAGATGCAAATTTACTGAGTCACAGCTATTTGAAGGAAGAAACTTTGCAACTCATGAGCACACGCTGATTAGGTGGTGTTTGCTCCAATGTTCATTTGGCTTGGACTGTGGCCATTTGCCTTAGTGCCATCATAGTATTAAGAGGCATAAATCTGCAGTGTCATTGGGTTGTCTTACACCCATTGTGAAATGTCCCTGTTATGACAAAATGCTATGATTTTTTTTTCTTGGCTTATGTACCTTTTCACAGAATACTCCTTATTGCATTTTGTATACTAACCACAGTTAACTACAGTTTAAAGACAACTATGATCACTATATGCAGGAACAGCACAATATACCAAAACCTGATAGCAGTACCACTAACAAACAGCGTCTGCCTGTCAAGAGCAGTTGGTTAGCCCTGTGCCCCACTTTGAGGAATAACCACTGCTTCACAAAATCACAGCTGATGTGTCAGTCTAGGCACTGTCTAGATGCTCTATATTTAAGCTGGAAAATGATTATCTATTGTTATTATTAAATTGTACACTTTCTGGAGCCGATAATTTGTCATTTGCAAGGAGAAAAGCAGAAAAATGTATAATCAAGGAAAGAAGCTGAAGAGGTGGATGCTTAACAGTGTTACGGACTTTCTTTAATTAAAGCCTCTCTTAACTTGCTCTTAATCAAAGCAAGTGGCAAGTGACACGCTCAGCAGATGGGTACAGCTGTGCATAACAACCAGGCAGGTGTTTAATTTTTATATTTGGCAAGTGTGCTAAGCTGCATTCAAACATTTGGGGGTGAGGAGGTCGGTTAGTCAGGGAGTGTTTCAAAGACATGTGCCACTGAAAAAGGAGATTATTCTGCCACTGTTAAATTACCCAATCAACTTCACTACTTCTGTGTTAAATCCCAGTTTGAATTACCAGGGCAGATGTATAATCTGGGAGGCTTTCCAGAGCACTCTCTCTCACTCCCCCCTTTACCTCACATTTTTTTTTTTTTCCTTCTTAATGCTAACTGTACTGAACTGCAGGTTTCTGTCTCCTCACATACCAAAAACAGTTCTTATTGTCTCCTATTCCCAGTGCAAAAGCCACTGAATGAGTCAGACGAGAGAAATAAACACATCCTAGGTAGAAATGGATTACTTGCAGAACCAGGAACTCCAGAAACACACAAAACAGATAGTGATGAAGGCTGCACAAACAGAGAAAAGAAACTCTAACCCATGTCTTCCCAGACACTGTGCAAATCCGGTAAAGGAACTATTGAGATCATCACAAACAAGAAAAAACAGTATTCATTTTACCTAAAAGTCTGCCTAATATAGCTAAAATGCAAAACAGCGATTAAAAACAAAGCCAAGGAGTGTACAACAAAAGGTAGATTTTGAATTTCATGAACATAAGTTATGCCCTGCACTCCCAGTAATTTGCAGCATCGTTTACCTGCAAGAACAAAATGGAATAAGGCCAGGTAAATGAAACACAAGGAAAATGACAAGTATTTGGCATCCTCTACAGAACATATACCAAAGGAAGGAATTTTGGCAAAGCAAAGGATCAGCAGCAAAACACAGCTTGAAAGTGAGTATTAGTGAAAGGCAGAAGTGGCAGTACCGTCACCTGCATCAATAGGTACATCCAGACATCCATTATAGCTACAGACAAGGAAGGAGACAGAATGTGCATGAGGGAGAGCAAATTCAAATCATGCAAGTCAGTATTGATGTTAAAGTGATCAGAGACTGCTGCTATTATTTTTCCACTCATTTTCATGTACTACACTACATTAAAGGTTAGCTAAAAATAGATTACACACTTTCATACAATTGCTTTCCCACATATTTCCTGGTAAACTATACTTTCAAATTAGAATAGAAATATCCACCAGACTCCCTCTGTGCTTTTCCACGCACAGAAGAAAGTTCAAATACCCTTGTTTAACAATTTGAATATAAAGAGGAATGGAGCTGCTTAAGAATTCCTTCCATCAGTATTTCTGTATTTCTCAGACTTTGAGAAAATACAAACCCCACTTGGCTCATCTGTTTCTATCTGCTTGCAAAGTCTGGAATAGACTAGGAAGAGTATTTCAAACACTTCCAAAGCTTTTTCTACTACTATTCAGTTCCTTTGACATGCTTTTGTAGTCTTCAAGAAGTAGAGTGACACCCCACAGCCAGAGAAATGCTGACTTGGTTGACTGTCATAATCAAAGCACATATTGGTTTAACACAGGAATTACTGAATAAGGTTCTTCATATGAAACTGGAGATTTATGAACATACATGACTCCTTATGCAAGGAAAGGAATATTTCTCTAGCTTCAGGTGTTCTTGGGATGACTTTGATTCATGTTGTCATGAGTGAAACATGACTCACTGTCCCCTAACAAGTCCCGTGCCAGGGAACGAAACTGATCCCGTGGTGAACTGATAAAAAACGTCAAGGTCTGAGAGCACTGCCACAAACACTTCCCCTTTTCTGTCTTTAGTTTTCACAGTCTGGAGGGAGAAACTTATGCCACCATTGAGGGATATATTTGTGAATTTTCACTTACACAGTCCTAAATGCAAAGATTTGGGAGACTAAAATCAAGGCACCCAACAGACCAAAATATTTCCTATATATCCTTATTGTGTCACTTGCTACTAGGAAAAGCAGCTTTCTAAAAAATAACGTAATAGAGCAATTCCTAACTGAATTAATCTTCAGTTTACATACACAAAGTACATGCCTGCATTTTTGTTCTTGATATGAATAAAGCATATTTTAACAGTTTTCTTGATGTCCCTAGCAGCCAGAATTAAAAAAATAAACAAAATAAAAATCCCTGAATACTCTTTTCCCCCCAAATACTGATAAAATTATTATCTGCTAGTTTGGGTTTTAGGAAAAAATAAATTAATGAAGTGACTTTATGTACAGGCTGTAGCATAAGTGAACTACAAAGGATCATTTTGGTCAGAACATATATGTGTGAGTCAAAGAACACAGCTGATAGATGTATATTTATCACACATTCCTTAAAAACAGAAACTTAATCTAGTCAGCATTTTGATTTCCAAATTTTTTCCTTGTTGGGAATTGGCATACAGGGCCTGGACATGAGTCCGTGGAACAATTGTTCGATCTGGGCTTGCCTTAAGCAACCAGGAGTAGGCCTTAGAAAATCTCATGGCCTGCTGTAGCTGAGCAAACCAAGCTACCAGAATAACTATGTAACTATGAGAAGCTCCCACGACAATGATTCCCACATCGCCCAATTGAGGAATTCAGAAAAATATTGTTACCGGCAGCTGGCCTGAAGGACAAGGTCTACATGACCGCTAATCACAAGGGGGGTTGTTTTCCTGACTGCTAATCACAAGGGGGGTTCTTTTCTTGCAGGTGGGGTTGTTTTCTTATAGTTGTTTGTCTGAGTGCTTTTGACCAATAATCTTGTGTGAAACACTGTCCGCCCCTGTCAAGTTCACTATAAAAGTTAGGCTATTTGGGCAATAAAATGGAGCAGCATGATCTGACTCGACTGGTGTCTGTTGTGCTTTCGGCTGTGCTTCCTAACATTTCCTGTTCTATTTCTGCAGCCATAACATGATTTTGTTAAATATTTGAAGTCTTCCTTCCCATCCATAACCAAATTGTCTATTTGTATAGCAGATGAAACACTAGTTATACCTCGGAGAATTAGAAATATAAGCAGAATAAGCATTTAGGTCAAAATAAAAATAAAATTAAAGTCTAAAAATGTTTGTAGGAAATAGCACAGTTTATACTTACAAATTCATGTAGACTTAGCTTTGGATACACAGCTTCTTCCATTTCAAAATTAACTTTGATGACAACCTATCTTTCCATAAATATTAATTATCAATACAACATATCTAACCAGCTAAACTATTCTAACCATATTTGCATTTCAGAGCAATTATTTTTATAGCTAGCATATTAATTTCCTCAAAATGAATAATTTATTATGGTTATTTTCATTTTTCCCCTGTGTGCATTTTCAAGAAAATGGTGTCCTAAGGCCTGAATAATTACCAGCTGAATATGAGATAGTTACCTTGATTTTTGCTCAAGATACACACATGCATGTGTGTTATCAGGGCTTCCTACCATTTTCATACCATTTTTTTCTTATTAGGTAAGAATAGAAAAGAGAACTTCAAGGTGATCCAAAGTCTCTTTGAATCAGGATGATTCAAAATTTCTATATTGACACTGTGGAGTTACATAGGGGCATCCCCTTTGGCCTCTGCAGATTATTTGGTACTCTAATTTTGATTTGCATTCTCTAACTTTGTCACAGACTGAAGCAAAGCCAGGCAACATAGGACAGCAGTCATGGGAAGCAGCTTTGAGTTAAAAGAAGAAAACAAGACGATGCCAGCAGATACTGCTATTTTTGAGGGGTATTCCAGGGCTGGTGCTAGCACATCCCAGCTGAAGGATGAGATCTGTTCCACTGTGTTTCTCTTCCCTGTCTGCCTCCGTGCAGAGGTGCCCACAGCCCTTCGGGTCAGAAGTCAGCATGTGCAGCTTCAGACACTCACCCTGCTGAATCATTAGCCTTGAAAAAAAAGTCAACAATCTTTTGGGGATGATCTAAGTGCAAAATAAACTCCTCCGAGTTCAGCTTCAGTCAAACTGCTGACTGTCAAACGCTTTGGAAAATGTCAGAATCTGAGTTGTTATTACAGTTTAGCTCAGACACTACACTTTCACATGCAATGTTTGCCATCTCCCAGCTTAAGCAGGTAACCTGCAAGCTATAAAGAACTGTACCGTAGTCAGCCCTCACAGAGGGAAGAAAAATACATCTTCCTCACTTCTACATGTAGATATAAACATGGGGCCGGATGGGATCCACCCAAGAGTACTGAGAGAACTGGCAGAGGAGCTGGCCAAGCTGCTTACCACCATTTATCAACAGTCCTGGCTATTGGGGGAGGTCCCAGTTGACTGGCGGCTAGCAAATGTGACGTCCATCTACAAGAAGGGCCAGAGGACTGACCCAGGAAGCTATAGGCCTGTCAGTTTGACCTCAGTGCCAGCGAAGCTCATGGAGCACTTTATCTTGAGAGTCATCGTGCAGCACTTGCAGGGCAAGCAGGCGATCAGGCCCAGTCAGCATGGGTTTATGGAAGGCAGGTCCTTCTTGATGAACCTGATCTCCTTCTATGACAAAGTGACACGCTGGGTGGGTGAGGGAAAGGCTGTGGATGTGGTCTACCTTGACTTCAGTAAGGCTTTTGACACCGTTTCCCACAGTATTCTCCTTGAGAAACTGGCTGCTCGTGGCTTGGACTGGTGTACACTGCATTGGGTTAAAAACTGGCTGGAGAGTCGGGCCCAAAGAGTCGTGGTGAATGGAGTCAAGTCCAGTTGGAGGCCAGTCACTAGTGGCGTTCCCCAGGGCTCAGTGCTGGGGCCGGTCCTCTTTAATATCTTCATCAATGATCTGGATGAGGGCATTGAGTGCACCCTCAGTAAGTTCGCAGATGACACCAAGCTAGGTGCGTGTGTCGATCTACTCAAGGGTAGGAAGGCTCTGCAGGAGGATCTGGATAGGCTGCACTGATGGGCTGAGGTCAACTGCATGAAGTTCAACGAGGCCAAGTGCCGGGTCCTCCACCTGGGGTGCAATAACCCCCAGCAGAGCTACAGGCTGGGAGATGAGTGGTTGGAGAGCTGCCTGGCAGAGAAGGACCTGGGAGTGATGGTGGATAGTCAGCTGAATATGAGCCAGCAGTGTGCTCAGGTGGCCAAGAAGGCCAACGGCATCCTGGCTTGTATCAGAAACACTGTGACCAGCAGGGCTAGGGAGGTGATCGTCCCCCTGTACTCGGCTCTGGTGAGGCCGCACCTCGAGTACTGTGTTCAGTTTTGGGCCCCTCGCTACAAGAAGGACATGGAGGTGCTTGAGCGGGTCCAGAGAAGGGCAACGAAGCTGGTGAGGGGCCTGGAGAACAAGTCCTACGAGGAGCAGCTGAAGGAGCTGGGCTTGTTCAGCCTGGAGAAAAGGAGGATCAGGGGTGACCTTATTGCTCTGTATAAGTACATTAAAGGAGGCTGTAGCGAGGTGGGGGTTGGTCTATTCTCCCACATGCCTGGTGACAGGACAAGAGGGAATGGGCTAAAGTTGTGCCAGGGGAGGTTTAGGTTGGATCTTAGGAAGAACTTTACCGAAAGGGTTGTTAGACATTGGAACGGGCTGCCCAGGGCAGTGGTGGAGTCACCATCCCTGGAAGTCTTTAAAAGACGTTTAGATGTAGAGCTTAGGGATATGGTTTAGTGGGGACTGTTAGTGTTAGATCAGAGGTTGGACTCAACAATCTTGAGGTCTCTTCCAACCTAGAGATTCTGTGATTCTGTGATAAAATGGCATCTCACAGGCAGCAGGATTTCTATTTCCTTTTAAAGATGCAAAACATACACTGGCACAGTGTATGTTTTGATACACTGGCACAGTGTAAATGCAGAAGGGTACAAACTATATCTGCTACTGCTTTCTTAAATAAACTTCCTAAGTTTAAATATTAAAGAGATACTTGCACCAACTCCCAGGCCCTTAACCTGTCAGCTTTCCTGAAAATCATCTTAAAAAAAAAAAAAAAAACACACACAAAACTTTTTTTTTTTTTTTTCATACAAAGGACTAAAGCATTAGTAGTTACAGCAAAAGCTGAAGATGGAATTTACCGTTAGTGTTCTCCATCTAATATTTGCACAAGAATAATCGATTAAGACATTCCCATATGGTTTTAACATTTAACAGGATCTACAGCATGACAGTCAGAATTTTTAATACTTACAGAGTCACAGAAGAGTGTCACCAATAAGACAAATTACATGAGTAAGTGGCATTAGAATGTACTGCCAATGCACCCAAAAAGTTATTTGTAAGGATTGTGACAAGAAATATTCCAATTAGGCTAAGTAAATTACCAGAATGTAACCATCATTACTGAAAAGAGAACCTCACTTGTTACCATAAAAAGAATTCATTGTACAGACTGGAGAAATATACACTCTTTGGACTTATTATTAAAATAAATCTAACTAGTTATAATTAAATGGGTCTTAAATTGCAATAATTACCTAGAAACACTGAACAGATGAGCACAGGTGAACAGTGCACACATCAAAGCACACAGTGAAGAAAATGAGAACGAATGCTCTCTCTTAAATGCTGTGTCTTCAAGCAAGCAACCTAATGTCAGCTCAGCCAACCAACATAGTTGATGTAATTAAACAACAATACAGGTTTATTATATAACCAAATGGAAAGCTGGAGGCAGGTCTGAACAGTACTAAAAGAAGATTCAATTAAGTCTACAGCAGATCTAATTATGCAATGCTGGAACCAAAGTATACAAACTGGATCTGCTCAGCTCTGACACTTCTTTCCAGCTTTTTATTCTAGAATTTCAAAGATTATTTTAAAAGGATAGAGGAGGAAAAAAGGAGCAGTGGGTCTGAAATATAATGAATTTTTCACATCAAAAATCACCACAAAAAAAGAAAGGCACTTTGCAACAGAATAAATGGCAGCTGCACCAGAGACAAGCTTTTATATTCGATCTCTCAACAAGCAGAATATTCATTGCTTTTGATGAAAAGGAAGTGTGAAAAAATAAGCAAATCTCACAGCTAAATGCTTTTTAATGCTTTTCAGGTTGACAAACACATCCTTCAAGTCACTAACATCAGCCTAGCTCAGCTGGCAGCCCATTGCTGCCCTCCTGCAGGTGCTGTGGTCTCCTCCCGGCATGCCCCTCTTATCCCACCGCGACACCATGCCTCCCCATGGCAGAGACCTTGGCCCCAGCTCCTGAGCAGGAGGTTTGCCTGTGGGTACCCCTTTGGTGTGCTTCTTACCCCCTGTAATGCCACCCTGAGCCTCACGATGGACCAGGCCTGAAAAGCTGTACATGCTTTATTCGGACTGGAACCATTAGCTCGGCTGCACTTTCTTGGACAAGATCTCCTCTTCCAACAGAGGAAGTTCACAATGACGCTATATTACCCTGGTGGCCTTTTCCCTCAGAAACGTTCATTGTGCTCTGAGCTGGGCACATGGTAAGCATTACCACTTGAGTTAAATAAGCAGCAGCACAGGGCAAGAAATACAGAGAGAGAAATGGCAACTTGACCAAGGATGGAGCAGACAAGAAGGCTGACGCATTCGTGTGACCACTGTCACCTGCTGAGCCGGTCTCGGTGAGGCTGCAGAGCACAGCACTGCCATGGGGCTGGTCCTGCCTGCCACTGCTAGCTGGGCTCCTGTTGCGCCAGCTGCTGGTACGCCTTATTGCATTTATTGGCTATGGTTTAAAGGTATGATGATATACGCTTTTAGTGACATTTTTAGACAGTCAGTGAAGTCAGCTGGTGGTAAGGTAGATTCCTCATTTACTAGTTTTGTCCAGAATACTTAAATGAGTTTCTTCATAGTTTTCTCTGGTTCCTGTTTGTGAGTTGCCTCTGTGCTTGATCAGTGATTTCTTTCTGCTCCCTCAGCTGCTGTCTATATAATGACATGCTTAGACACATCTGAGAAATTCAAGTGTCTCATTCTCCTCACTCACGTCTATCCCAATTCAATTCTCTTTCAGTTCTCTTTTCCTCTCAGACAATTCCTTGTTAGTATAAATCACCTGTCATTTACCTGGATAGATTTAGTTGGATCCAAACCGAGAAAGCTGAGCTAATTCGCAGCTCTCACAGCGTTCTTTATTTTACCATCCTGAGGTTCCAGATAGCAATGCCAATTTAAAAGGTTTCCAAACTTCATTTTAATATCAAACGTTGTAAAATTACAGCTCTGTCAGAAAGAGTGGTCTAAGGGAGATTTACAAGTGCATGACAGGTGTTTTCAAGCACTCTTTTTACTCTTTTTAGCCATGATTTTTTATGGCCTGCCAAAGAAATGCCTTCATTCAGGTAGCACCCTTGTAGGGGGGAAATCTACATGCTGAAAAAAATTGTGTGCATGTAGGGGAATAATACTGTTCACTTTTACTGTTTAAAATAAAGAGCTTTTTTTTTTTTTTTTAAAACCCTGAGAAAGGGACAAAAAATATTTCCTACTCAGTTGCTTCATAGCACACAAACAGAAAATTAGCGACAATTTCACCTATAATCGTAATTGAGTCAAGAATAACATATTAGCAATTACAATAGTTGTCTACTTTTCAAGCAGTAATAAAAAATAAATCTAGATATTGGTACCAAAAGCTGAAGTTCAAAAACCTTTCCTTTTCCAGAAAATAAACGTAAAAATGAAATTATGAATCATTATAACATGATTTGGGCAGACGTTAATTCATTAGGCCTTCAGGGAATTGGGCAGAATCCTTTCGGATGACTGCAATCAGAACTTTGGTTATCACACATTCCTAAAATCATGCCATGCTTGTTGGTTCAATTATAATTTTTTAAACATTTTTCAAATATAAAATGATAAAAACTTCTTTGTTGATCTCTTTACCATTGCAGTAACATGTTGTGAATTTAATTTTTGTGCATTCACACTGAAGGTATCTATTTTCACCCTCATTTGATACACTCTTCCCAGCAGGATTCATTTTGAGAGAGAGAGAGAGAAAGTGAACAGCTTCAAAAATTATGATACACTGCAAACAATATTGTTAAACGTGAAAAGGTTCATTGTTTGGGAAACAGGAACTTAATTAAGTTTGCAATTCCTAAAATTCATTGGCTACTACTCTGTTTAAAATCTCCAAGCTACTAAGCTTATATAGCAATGCCGTTCTGGTGGAGCTTGCAGCACCTCCATCATACAGTAACATTAACACCAGCGACAGGACCCGCGGGAATGGAGTTAAGCTGAGGCAGGGGAAGTTTAGGCTGGACATCAGGAAGGGGTTCTTCACAGAGAGAGTGGTTGCACACTGGAACAGGCTCCCCAGGGAAGTGGTCACTGCACCGAGCCTGACTGAATTTAAGAAGAGATTGGACTGTGCACTTAGTCACATGGTCTGAACTTGGGTAGACCTGTGCGGTGTCAAGAGTTGGACTTGATGATCCTTAAGGGTCCCTTCCAACTCAGGATATTCTATGATTCTATGATTCTATGATGAACTCAAAGCCCATTAAGACCACTGCTGAAAGAACACAGGAAATCCTGAGCTGAAGAAAAGCCAGAATGGGAAGGATGTCATTTAATTTTATTGACATCTCAAAGACAATTACCTTCCTTTCAAATGCCTTTTTTTTTTTTTTTAATCAGATACCAGTGCATTAACATATGCATATAGCTGTGCAGACCATGAAAGAGAGGGGGAAAAGAACAGCAAGTCTCTGCTTTTAAGCATAGGAGAAACATTGCTTCACTGCAAAACAGTGTGTGCTGACAGTGCAATTAGGGCTAAATTATCTAATATTAAATTTGTGTGTATGTGACACCTGCCATGCACCGGACACTGACTCCGTGAGTATATATATGTACAGGACTAAATTTCACTGGGCTGGTTTTGAAGCTGGCTTTCCAGACTAACTGAGAAGTGTGGCCATACTGGTCTGTGGAAGCAATCGTTAAAATGCACTAACTGATGTCAGTCTTGCAAGACAAAGGAAAACACTAGTTAAGTTGATCATCCACTCTCTAACACAGCAGAGAGAATTTTATTATTTGCAGGTCTCTTTGGGGCAACTTCAGAAGCAAAACTTCACAGCCAGCATCCCTAGGAAATACAAAGTACTGGATTTTAAACTATTTCACTGTTCATCTCCACCTCCTTGCTTTTTCTTTTGCTGCATGTACCTATGTCCTAAAGTACCTTGTGTAAATCCTGAAAAGCAGCCACTGTATATTCATTCTGGGTAAATTGAGCATATTGTGTATCTCATCCTTTAAGTGTATTTAGCTACTAATTAACAGTACATATAGGGGGAAAGAAGTCCTAGAAGAAAGCAAGACACTATTTTCATAACCTTTTTATAAAGAATTGCTCTAAATGATAACATCAAATAGGATTGTATCCTTGGTAAAAACTCCCAAGAAATTATTTGAACATTATCCGAGAATAATGTCTGATTAAAAACCAGATGTTTATGATCTCAGTGAGTTTTTAATTGGCAAGACACAGACTGTTAGCAGTAACACACTCACTGACAGGCAGAGAAACTGTATAGACAAACCAAGCAATTTCACACTGAGAAAGAGGATATCAATATAAAACAACCTCGTAACTGAAAGAATGTGCCTATCTCCATATTAAGAATGGAGGTCAGAAGAAAAAGAATGCTGGTAGGAATATGACATTAAAAGGAAATAGGTATATGTGAGAGCATTATTTTAAACTTACGAAGGAAAATTTATATATGTAATTGGCTTAACGTCATGCCTACAATTTATGAGTGGCTTTGAAAGTTGCACAAAAGTAATACTGAGGTCAATTTTGATAAAAGGAAGACCATGAAAGAGAAATTAAAGAAGAATTCACAAAAGTTATTGAGTGAAAAAGGAATGTTACAGTGCACAATTAGAGAAAAAAATCGTAATAGAAATTAAAAAAAGAATTTGCTGATGTTTGGAGAATTTCTTCCTACCTTCCTACCAGAGCGTAACACTGGGAAATAGAGGGGATTAAAAATCCCCTCTAAAACCTAAGATATTTCTTAGGTCTCAGCATGGCATATGGATGCATGGGGTATCATTATGATAGTTTCAATTTTGCTTTGCTAGTGTTAGCATTCAAAAATTACTACAAGAACACAAAAAAACCCTTATAATATCCTCTTTTTTTTTCTTTTCTTTTCTTTTTTTTTTTTTTTCTCCTTGAAATAATCTGTTAATGGATTTCTTTCTAAGAATATGCTTTCTTATTTTGAACCTTTAATATTCAACTTCTATAGTATTTTTGAGATCAGGAGGTAACTGCTCTTCCAAAAAGGAAAAGACTGCTATACAATTACCAGATTTTGGATTCAGGTAAGGTTAAAAAAATAAAAAATAAAAATTAAATATTACAAATGAAATACTACAGTACTTAGTTATTAGACTGTTTATGCACTCAAACAATGTTTTGAAATTTGTTTAATTATGAGTACCCAAGATTTGCCAAGGCTACCAGGTAGGTACCCTATGCCTATACAATGAACTACCTAAAACTTGTGACCCAGAAGGTTACTCATTAGCAAAATATCAGCTTACATCAAAAATAAAATCTTCTAGAGCAAAGTTATATGCAAATGTAACAGGCTAGTGGTATTTGGTTCTGAATGCCTCGATAGTGAGGACTGACCTCCTCTCCATAGCAAGGGGAGCAATATTAGACAGCTCTGAGATTGGTCCTTGGGAAAAAAAATAAAAAAAATATACACACAACAGTTTTAAGGGAAATAGTGAAGTTGACTAATTAGAGGGGTAATTCATACCATCTATTTTTAGACAGCAAATTTCAGCACCTCTGGGATCTTGCAGAACCACAACACAACCAGATATAGAACGAGCACAGAGATGATCCTGCAGAAAACAACTCAGCATCTCTTAGATATGCCTCCTCCTGTTACTGACCACAGGGTTGATAACACTAACTAGTCAGAAAAGCACTCACCCTTCTCAGAGGTTGGACTTGATGATCTTGAGGTCTCTTCCAACCTAGACAGTTCTGTGATTCTCTCTTCAAACAACAGGCTAAAAACACCCGCTGAGTCAAACTAGAATTTTGCAAGCTTTGCAAATCCCTAAATGGTTGACCACCTAGCCTGTGTTTTTGCAAAATTTGCTTTCACTCCCCTCTCTAAATGATTAATAATAATTATAAAAAACACCCATACTTAATCACGCTAACTGATGTCCAACATAGTGTCTATTTTAACTGCCAGTAAGAATCCTTCAAATGGGTTACAAAGTAAAGGACATTTTACAGATTAGTAAAATGTCACTTCTGGCTGTATGTGTTCTTACACGGCCGCCATTTCATGAACTACATTTCTACGATGTATTCTATTAAGTGCTCTTCATACAAGTGACTGCGATTGAAATATCTGCATTTTGTAATAGAATTTTATTGCTAGTAGGTTGAGAAAATAGAAAATGTTACGATATTTCTGTTGAAGACCTACTGATAACTTTTAACTTTTGAAGACCTAATGATAAATTTTTAAACTGCAGATACATCACAACCTGTGTTAGATAAACATTATCCTTCTCAATAGTCTATCAACGGTAGCACAGGAGAAACATTCTCAGAGGGATCTCCTGGAAAGAGTCCAGCGGAGGGCCACAAAGATGATACAGGGCCTGGAGCATCTTCCCTATGAGGAAAGTCTGAGAGAGCTGGGTCTGTTCAGCCTGGAGAAAAGAAGACTGAGAGGGGATCTCATCAATGTGTATAAATACCTGAGCTGTGGGAGACAGAGGGATTTGGCCAACCTCTTTTCAGTGGTTTGTGGGGACAGGACAAGGAGTAATGGTCACAAGATAGAGCACAGGAAGTTCTGCAACAACATCTGAAAGAATTTCTTCACGGTGAGGGTGACGGAGCACTGGGACAGGCTGCCCAGGGAGATTGTGGAGTCTCCTTCTCTGGAGATTCTCAAGACCCATCTGGATGCCTACCTGGGCAGCCTGCTCTAAGGAACCTCTTTCGAGGTCCCTTCCAACCCCTTAAATTCTGTGATTCTAATTTTTTTTTTTTAAACATCTTTCAGGGCTATATTCTGGTGTTTACATAATATGAATTTAGACATTTGTTCTGCTATGGCTGAACTTCCAAGATGCTGAACATTTAGGCCTTGACTTCAGGAAAGAACAGAAATGTTTTGAAAGGTCCTTTCCAACCCAAACCATTCTATCATCTTTGAAAATTTACTTACATATTTACTATTAAGCATATAACTAATTGATTTGCTAGGTTAAGGTACTATAGCACTTCAGAAAACTACAGAAAAATTACACAGACCAATGAAAAATTCTGGACCAAAGAAAAGGAGTCTCATGTTCCAGCCAAGCATCCATCTCACCTGATACAGGCTATATCTTGTACTTTGAGCACTGGAAACTTCACAACATATATATATTTTTCCCCTCCAGTTAGAATCATATTAACTGCATTTTATAGTTTTTGCATCTTTTTGATCTGCTGCTTTCAACTAACAGAAATTCCCTCTGTATTCAGACCATGCAACTTGATATCCTTGACCCTAGTATCCCAATCACACAACTCTCCTTTATTGTAAAAGCCTTACAAAACTGTCCTTACCCATACCTTGACACATTCTGGTGCCTATACTAACAAGTGCTCGAGAAAGTGCAGAGAAGGGCAGTGAAGCTGATGAGGGGTCTGGAGAACAAGTCTTAAGAGGAGCGGCTGACGGAGCAGGGATTGTTCAGCTGGAGAAGAGGCTCAGGTGAGACCTTATTACACTCCACAGGTACCTTAAAGGAGGCTGTAGAGGGGTGGAGGTTGGTCTATTCTCCCACGTGCCTGGTGACAGGACGAGGGGGAATGGGCTAAAGTTGCACCAGGGGAGGTTTAGGTTGGATATTAGGAAAAACGTCTGTACTGAAAGGGTTGTTAGGCATTGGAATAGGCAGCCCAGGGAAGTGGTGGAGTCACCATCCCTGGAAGTCTTTAAAAGACGTTTAGATGTAGAGCTTAGTGATATGGTTTAGTGGAGGACTGGTTAGTGTTAGGTCAGAGGTTGGACTCAGTGATCATGGAGGTCTCTTTCAACCTAGATGACTCTGTGATTCTGTCTTCCAGTTACTTTCTCCCGCTTCCTACTGTATGCCATTTTTTCCAGTTATTCGAGGTTATCAGTAGTCAATCACTTTCCATTGCTATATAGTATCTTCTAGACATGTTTTCTTCTAAAATGTATTTAATATTAGGATGTGTCAAATTTAAAAACATTACAAACCATTTCATTTTAGCAGAAGAAAAATATCTGAACCACTAGATTACTTGACCACCTGCAAAGCTCCTTTCAACAGAACCCTTCTCAACATTAGAACATCATCCACCTTTTTCATACTCTGTGCACAAATATGTTCACTGCTGTGTAATACATAGCTTACAGGAAGTCACTTGTTCTATGAAATATCAGACTGGCTGAAAATTAGTAATGAATTGCTTTGCTACAAAGCCTCTGATCTCCATTGTGCTCTATTATGCAAAATTCATTCTTCGGATGGAACTGCATTTGACTCAAAAAAGTATAGATATTTTAATTTAAGATCCCTACCTTTCTCCTTGGAAATCTGACTGATATTTAGCCGCAGTGGTGAAAGGCAGAGAGGAAATGAAATGCTGGCAGCAGATCTTCTTCACTGTTACTTAGGAGCAACAAAGTCATATCCATGCAGATTCTGTGGACTCTTAAAGCTGAATGACCTCTTCAACCAGCTGGGAAAAGGTGAGCACGGATCAATCAATTCACTGCAGACTGCACAGGTTCTGCGGGGAGCTGTTATGGTTCTACCCCAGCACCATGGGATACGGACCTCAAACCACATGCAGAGGCAACCTGCAACAGATAAGAGGTAAGCTCAGGGTCATTTTTGTATTTTTACACTTCTGTGAATACAACAGCAAAATCCAAATGGCCTAAGAGCCTCCCTAACATTCTGGAAGTATACAGAAAGCCTGTGGCACACGCTGAGAAATTCTGCTAGAGAGAACAGCAATGTCTCAAAGAGTCAGCAAAGAGATCATGATTATTACTCCCTCAGGGTACAACAGATTAATAGGAGCTCATTTGAAAGCAGATAAAACTGTTTGGGTGAATGAAGCTGAGCCTCTCCTATGGACTCTGAACCTGTAAAAGACATGGCTGGTCCTTTTAGCAGTATCTGCAGCACAGTTTTATGGTGTGCATTCAGTCTGCCTGTAAAAAGAGATGTTACGGATGAAGTCAAAAAAAGACTTGTTCAAAATAATATTGATCAAATTGCCAGATCAGTGAACAGTGAAACAGGTATGTCTTCCTGTAGGACTTTGTTACTGATTGACTCTGGAACCATTAATGTGAATGTTCTTCCCTAATGGGCTAGCAGAATTGACTTCTGAATGACAATGTTTCTCCTCAGGCTTATACAGCCCCAAAAGTGCAGTGAAGGAAGTTTTGCTGGACTTTAAAGGACAAAGGTCAAACAGGGGCATCAGATATATAGTCTGACTGCCCCACAGTGAACTCAACTTCTTTTTGCAAAGGAAAGATTATATTTGACAGTAAGTTACCTTTTAATTGTGATAGGTAATTAGAAGGAAACTATGAACCTTGAACAAAAAACAAACCAATATATATTCCCAAGTGGTCTTATGTATTTTGTTTCTGTTTTCTTGTGCATCAATTATATGCACATTTCAATTTGTATTTCATCAACAATAGCTTAATAACAAGCAAGCAGGCATCGTAGTGCTCCAAGAGGCTTAGCAGAGGACCTCTAAATGCAGGGAAGCAGATTAAAATTTCAGTCAATAATGTGAAGAACTGTAGCGATGAGGACTCAAAATGCTTCAGCAAAATTACAACAGTTTATGACATGGCTTAAAAGGACCCTTTGCAAATGGGATTCCCAACACAAAACCCTCTCAGCCCGCAAAATCTTCCCGTTCAGCATCCACACGCACACACCCAAAGGGGACAGAAGTCAGATGGAGGCCACAACCGAGACAAGAGCCATCTGTGAACATGTGGGGGCCACTATGGGAGCCCCAGTGAGTGCTTTCAGCCTGGCACAGGTCCTGCTGAAGTCACTGGGCTCATTGCTGCTGAGGACGCTCATGCATGTGCATGGTTTTATGCACGAGCAATCCAGCTAGCAGTGAATTCATCAGCTCATCTCTGCAACCATACAGAGTTAAGCTATTAATGGAGAAAAAGAAAACTCAGCTTAACAGCCAACTGGCACGGCTGCCGGAGGTTCCACAGAATATTTAACAATCCGGTTTTATTGTAGGAAGAAACCCTGAAGCTTGACGAGGTGTAAAGTCAGTATTTCACCATCAGAGACAAGAAACCGCTCTGGTTACTGGCTTGCACTGACTTCATGTCCAGTTAACAACGACACCTAATAAATTTTCTGTCTCTTCTGATAGTCTTGTCATTAGAGAGGATACTGCAAATTTTCATGTGTTTATATAGCAAGAAATTTTCAGATATCCATATAAGTACTCAATCTAGAAAGAGGCAAATGCTTAGTCACTGCTGAGAAGTGCTACAGAACAGCTGAAAAAGCGGAGAGGAGGAGAGCTGTCCGAACAGCTGCCATTCTGCAGCTATGCCCTGCTGCAATGGGGAAGCTTCTGCTATTTTATAGATTATTCTTTAAAATTTCATCTAGTAAGTGCAGTTCAGCTTAATAAACTGATAAATATTTCTGAATGAACATAACGGATCATCATAATATTTGGCACTAAAATTTAGGAGCAAAGAGGTGCAAAGAAAATCAATGAAATTCTCCCCCACCAATATAAGGCAAATAAAAATCTTCATGGCTTTTATCAGAATTTCCCCACATACAGTCTCAGCCAACAAAACATGATATACTGGCAGTGCTATCACTGTTGCCTAAAAACTTCACCATAAAGCAGATGCATCTTAAGATTAATTTAGCAGTTGCCACCAGAATCTTACCATAATTTTTCTCCTGAAGCCATTTTGTTTATTTTTAATACAGCACACTTGATAGATCACACACAATTAAAACATAAGACTGATATAAAATCACTTTTCCACTTTTTAAGCTCGCTAAAAAATAATATAGTGAGCTTTCTTGTCAGAGATGACTGAAAGGAACAGCTAAGAAAAGGCTGATTTTTAAAAATCAACCTAAACAGATTGATTTTATGGTAAATTGTTCAGCACTGATAGTGACCAAGGGGAGCCCAACACAAATAGGAAGTATTTGAACACAGTTTGCAAATATAGAGGTACTTTAATTAAAGATTTAAGAGACATATTCTGCCCATCATTTTAAAAGTCTCCTTCATAGTGCAAAAGGATACACAAACACACACAGACATATCTGCTTCCTTGCCAAAGTGCTGCTTAAGCCAGCCTGAACAGCCAAAGTCAAAAAGCACTAGATTTAAGTATGAATAGTTGGAAAAAAACCTGTTCCACGGGACATTGGGGTAATAGCATCCTCCCATGAAAAGGGAAGGTGGACCATTAATGAAATACAACATCCAGAACTACACTTCTCAGAAGTCCTATACCCTGAAAATTATTTTGGGGTTGACAGGCACTGATTTTACAAGATTCCTGGTAAAAGATCAGCTTGAACTGGAACAGATTTATTCTAGCCTCTTACCACCTACACAAGGGGGACTGAGAAGCCCATGTAACATGCCCTAAGTACAGCAGCAGCCAGGCTTCACAGTTACAGCCCAAAGCCAAGGCACAAAGTAGAGACTTCTGCTTTCTTAAGCAAAAATCAGAAATAAAACCTCTTCCGTTATCATGCATCTTCCTAACAACTCCCCTTCACTTTTCAGGCTCTTCTACGACAATATATTCTTACACTTAAGAAGAAAAATCGCAACAAGCAAGTTTCTTCTTCTTCTCTTTCAACTCCCTGTTAGACTACTTTCTTCTCATTGAGTTAAAAGAGTAAACAGTTTAGATTTATTACAATACCTTTCCTCCTCCAGAAGGGTTCCCAACAGGCTTTACATAATTTGGCTTCAAAGTTCTGAGCAGTTCTAACTGCTACTAAAATTAGTGAGAAATGAATGTGCTGCAACTCAGAGAATTAGGTCCATTCAGTAACATTCACGTTACATCAAATCACTGTTCTCAGTGCAGAGATGAAACCACCTCCAGGATGAAATATAGAAAAGCAACATCCTTTCTCTTCCTTATCTTCAAACTTCAAATGCAGCAACAGATCCCAAGTGGGAGGGGAAGGGAGAATGTTGGCCAGGTTTGAACATGTCTCTAAAATAGTTTCCTGTTTCCAAATCCCACCCAGTATGACAGTAAGGAAAAAAAAAAAAAGCTGTGTGCCTAAGTTAAAAAATTAAACTGCCTCACAGTTTGAAATAACAAATACTGTATCTACAGGGCAAACTCTGCAACAGGAAAATGTGTTACTCTACAAACAATAAAGTACAATCCTAGAACCACAAAATAAAATAGATAAGAAACATTATATATCTCAAAATAAGAGAATAAAAGATAGCAACAACTCTTGAACAAATTAAAGTAGGTTCAGCTGGTTCTTTTGATAATGATTTTTGAAAGCAACAAGAAAATCAGATGAAATACATTATGGAATAGATATTCCACTAATGTAAGAGGAAATTGAAAGCAGATATTAAAGGGCTCCATGATACAGAAAATCAGGAGACTGCTACTGATAACTAATTGCAAGTGTTCCCAGTGCTTTATCTTGCATGGGTTATAGGTCAGTCTAACTCTAGGCCTTATTCCATGTTTTCTGTATATGTAATATTGGCATATCTGTATTGTTTTAGGAAAGATTGTATGCACATTATAAACTTCTTCCAGGACTTTAAACTTTTTCACAAAAATGTGCTTCATAACAAAAATTTGCATGGACAACCTCAGTCTAACAAATGCTACAAGAAGAAATTTTCAAATACAGCTACAGGAAGGCTGAAGTTGGAAGGGACCTCTGGAGATCATCTAGTTCAACCTCCTTGCTCAGAGCAGGGTCAGCTAGAGCAGGTTGCTCAGGGCTGTGTCCAGCTGAAACCTGAATATCTCCAAGTTCTATCCAGGCAACCTGTTACAGTGTTCAATTACATTTACAGTTAAAAGAAAAAAGATTGTTTTTACGCATATATATGATAACTTTTCCCAGTAATCTGCCAGTAATTTGAACAGAGGAATGTAGTTTCATTTAGTCCTTTTGGCATAAACAATGGAATCATTTTACTGAAATTTAAAAACTAGTAAAAGATGGACAGACACCATAAGAAATTTCAGGCACGATTGCAAAAGGCTAAAATTACAACAAAATGAAACCAAGAATGTATAAAGGAATCTTAGTGGCCCTGTACCTCTGTCCCCCAGGGCCACCAGCTGTGCCCTGCAAGGGGCCACATAGGTACCACAGCAGAGCTGCACACGTGGGATCATGGTGGGGTGGCACTGCGCAGCCCTGGGTTTCCACCACCCCACCACATGAATGCCTTAAGGATCTCAAGGGAAAAGGGGCTTTAGTGTCCTGCTGTCATGTCACAGTATCAAAGCACCGCACATTTTTCCAAGACAATGAATAAGTGGCAGAGATGCATAAGAAACATTCTCATCTTTTCTTGCTGTAGCCTCGATTCATGCACAGCTCGAGGCATTTCTGCATCCACCTGTCCGCAGCCTCTCACAACAAGAGTGCAAACAGAGCAGAGGGAAGCGTGCAGTTTTCATAAGATTAATCAGAAAAACTTTTTCCCCTAGAGTCCTTTCTAGGTACATTAGCTGAGAACGTGCAAGTGACAGTTGACTCATTAATCTAACCTCCATGCTGCTTTAATACATTTTTACTATGTTTTGATAACTCTCTCAATTTGCCTCAAAGTTCTCAACTTGTTTTTTGTCAATCCACTATGGAAAAGATATTACTAGTGACAAGCTGTTAAATCTTCTAGACAACTGTAGGATAAGCTACGCATTACTTTTTACTTTCTTGTCTATCAATTCAGTCCCCTTTCCAAGTCTTCAGTTACCTGTTTACAGATAAATTACAAATTTTTTTATAATTTTGCCTTTTTTTGTGAAAAGATCCACTTCTTTTGGGCTCTCTAGTTCTCACTAGCCAATGCTCAATCATTAATTCATTAATCACCGATGAATTTTTGTGAGTTTTAATGACAAGGATATTAATTTCTCTCTCTCTTTTTTTTTTTTGTAAATATGCACATCTCTCGACTCTGACAGCCATTACATGCTTGAAACAGAGTACTAATGCTCCCATGTACTTGAACTAACACACTAACCTAGGACCATTTGAAAATATGGTTATTTATGGCATTCCTTAATTCTGTAATAACTCATATATTTCTTGGAGGTCACAAAGACAATACAGAAACTTACATACCCCAGGTTTAATCATACTGACACACTGCGCTGATAAAACCTCAAAAATAGGTGCCAGCTCTACTGATTTCATACAGGCTTAAGACACTGGCCAAGAATCAGGTATGAAACTGTTCTTTATTCTTGTAGTTAATTCTCTCATCAGCAGAAGAGATAGAGCCTTCTTCCCCAAACACTTGTGGCAACAGGTTTGCACTGTCTCCAAACACAATGCTGCCACAGGGCACTGAAACGGACTTACTTGGTTGCTTTGCTAAAAGACTGATTCCACTCGCATACACACACAGAAAAAGAAAATCCATATTGAGAACGCTCTAATTAACAGATCTCTCTTCAGCACAGATGAGTACCCAGAGATGAAAAAGCTCAGATTACCTACTTCACACTGATAGAGTGCAGAAATCAAACTGTGATCAGCTTCGGAAAGGCATTCCTTTGCATTTAGGTAACCCCTAACAAATGCACATTTCATAACTGACATCAAAATAAGAATTATGACCTAAAGTTTTGGCACTTCCATCAAATATCCTACACAGTCCTTCATAGGATCAATATTCTCTCTCTCTTTTAATAACCAGGCTACTAAGGATGATGGGTGCTCTTTAGCATCCTTAGTATTTAGCATTATACCAAAATCAAGACCTTGTGCATCCTTTTGCCGCAAACTCAGTGGTAAAAGCATTGGGAAATTTGCTACACTGCTTCCCATTACCCCAAACTAATCATCAGTCTCCACAGCAAGGTAATGTGTTTTTTTATTTTGGAGTCAGATATGGGTATTTTTGTTACCAATTCACAAACTGAACTCAACTTGATCACTTCACTTTCCTTCCCAAATATCAGTCTCCTCAGTTTAACGCTTGCAAACATATATACAATGGCCCTGCAAAGAAGGGAACACTACAGAGAACACTACAACTTCAGGAGTTTGGCCTGTAAACCTCCTTCACACCTTTATCATCCCCAGTCTGGTAGAGCACAGCATGCTGCTAAGGTGTGTGTGTGTCAGGAAACTCAACTGCTAGAGCACTTCACTTGGTCACATGCTTATTTTAAACAATATGTATTAGTTCTTTAGTTACTCAAAAGACTTCTTTTTTCTTATGTAAGAAGGTATTGAGAATTGCCTTTGTTGATCACAGCATAAGCATCTGATTTCCATTGTCACGCTGGACCTATCCCGTTCTCAGTCAGGCTACAGGGACAAGAGAGTTTTAGAGATTTGTTGAATTATAAACTCCCATCTTAAACATTGGCTCATCACATTTCACACTTGTACTTTTTACAACTGTAAGAAATTTAATTATAAGCAAACAGATGAAAACAATCATTAAACTAAGTGATTCTTCTTATAACCAACATTCAGAATGACCTGCTTTCCAAACTGCTTGGTTTTCTGCATTGTCAGTGTAAAATAGCTTATCTTGTGCAGGCAGCTGAATTCATTCTAAATTCTGTCAAAGATATGCAACAAATACAATTTAAGAACCTTATACAGTTCTTGAAAAAAAGCTTTGTTCCCTGAATTCCCTACCTAGCTCTGATAAAGGAAAACACATCCGCAATGTTGAGTATGTTAATGAAAGCTTTTGTGAAGGTGAAGCAGTTCCAGGGGTTGGGATCTTTCAATGCAATGTAACTTCGCGTAAGCATGTGTTATTTGGGGCTAGGCTGGTTTTTGTTTCCAATGCTTGGCTGCCCAGACACTTGCAGACTTCTTCAGAAAAGAGATGTGTGTAAACCCCCTGAACCTGGAGATGCAAGCTCAGACTCCCCTCATGCCAGACCTCTTCTCCAGCACAGATCCCAACAATGTCTAAAATAACAGTAGTATTCTTTTTCCAATTCCTTATCATCACAGCAGCATGTCTTGATAGGAAAATTGGATCCCATTTAAATTACCTTTACTTTTCACTCTACATCACCCTTTATCCATTTCACTCTAGGTCTTCCTCTGTTTAGGCACTTTGGGGGTAAATATCCCTGTGAACCCTTCTCACATCAAGGTGTGGCCTCGGAGCACAAAACAGATTCCTTTTGGACAAAAGGCAAGTGCAAGACTGCCACTAATGTACTCCAGCCACTAATCAATGCGATCCATAGGACCAGACAAAGCTTTTCTGAACTGCATGTAACACAGGCAAAGGGACCACTTAAGCACTCTGCTTTATAGCCCTTCTGTCACTGCACCACACTGCCCAAAGTGAGGTCTGTGTCTCAAAGAGTCCCCTCAATGCTCTTCTCCCTTGAGCGGTCTCAGCCTGACCCTTCCAAGGACCCCGCCCCACTGCTTTATGATTATACATAGGGCTGGCCAAGAACCATGTTGCTATTTTTTTTCAACTTAATTTTAGTTCAAATACCATTTTTATATAGTGATTTTATTTTTTAATTAAATATACTGGAGTATTTCATCTAAACACTGCTTCAGAAGAGAGAAGGTATTTACTTGAAGAAGTCCAAAGTAATCTTACCATTAGGACAATACAAAATTTGGCTGATTCAGGAATTCATCATGATGGATTTTTATTTTATTTTATTATTTTAAGGACAAACTCAAAACTGTTCATACAAGATGTAACATTTATTTTCAAGCTTGTTATAACTCTGATAAGTTTTTCTTACCTGTCTGCTTATCTGGCCACTACTGATCCTAAGGAAGAGCCTCATATGCTCTGTTTAGCTCTGTAGGCATAATTCTTCAAAGCATGCATTGTTACTTTCCATCAGCCTCAGATTCCAGTTGTTTACAAGCGCAGCTCCCCACCGAGCTACGTATTACCTTGTTTGCTGTCTCACATACATATGGGACTGTGGAAACAGATCTGTGGATACAGAGGAGAGCTGTGGAAAAAGTCTTGAGATATATAAAGAGATCTTCAAGATCTCCCTCTCTCTCTTCCCCAGAAGAGGATTTTTTGTCTGTTTCTTCAGTACTCTGGGCTCCTGTTTGCACCCACGTTTGCCTGCATCCATGCACTATCTACCCTGTTCCAATGGCCCCTGCAAATCCTTTCCAAACCAGATGCAAAGGGATAGCAAAAGTGACACAGAACAGTCCCACAACTGATAGGGTCCCTTCAGCCTGGAGCATGACATTTGACAGAAATATTAAATCATAACAGTTAATAGTTCAATGACACCAAGTCCAAGAGGGGCAAATTCACCTCTCTCAGTCCTTACAGAGACTCTCCCAACTGTATGCCAGCTGCTGCTAACACTTAACAGATGTCTTCTAAACACCGTGGAAAGAAAACACCTTCATTGATATGCTGTTCTGATGGATTTCTAGAAGTAAAGTCACTGTATAGCTGTGTTCTTGAGACACGTTTTCTATATCATTAATGCAATACATAAGCTGCACAATTATACATCCATGTGTCACTGCCAAATTTATACGCTTTTACATACAGTTAGATTAGAATGGTTTCATTTCATTGCTCTGTAAATGGTCTTTTGGAAGTGTATTTCACTCAAATTTTTGTGCAGAACTAATAGGGAAAGCACACAAAAGGCATGAGGTCCCTTGTCTCAGTGCAGCACCTCCAAAATGCCCCCTCCCCCCCCCCAAAAAAAAAAAAAAAAAAAGTGGCATTGGCAAACACTGAATTTTTTTACTTTTCCAATAAAGTGACATTTTCTAAGGGTAGGATGCAGCCCAGAGTCCCCTTCCCCCACTGAGAGGGGCTATTTTAGATCCAATTCCACTGGGTTAGGCTATCATGTGCCACATCACCCCTTCATCTGACCCACTTCAAGTCTGATGGGGCTGTGTTTACACTGCAAGAGATCTGATCCAAAGCAGCAGGGGATTACAGTGCTGTCTAATTAGAATATCTTCAATTTATAGTGAATAATGAATGCTGGGCTCTGCTGTCTTGTGGACTGGGCAAAGAACCAGCAGATCTGGGTTGTGCCCCTTCAGGCAGAAAGGGGGGAAGAGGAGGAAGGGCTTTAGGTGGTACTACGTATCTGTAATATATGTGGATCTCTGTCATACAGCCTGCATTTATTCCTTTGGTTGCCATTTATTTCCCTCCTCAAAGGCACTGATTTATTGCATGTGCTCCCATATCACGAGACCAGACCATCTCTTGATAGCCCTGAGCCTAGAAAGGCACAAGTCTCACTTGGAGAGGAGCAGTTAGTATAAGGCAACCACAGCCAGTATATGCAGGACCACAGTGCTAGAACAAGCAAATTAAAATTATTCTCCCCACCTAGTTATTGGTGTGCTGTTTGAACTTAAACACAGAACTTCTGGTCCTGTGTTTTAGTGCTAGGGAGTTTGCCAAATGACCCCTGGAAGTCCCAAGGCTCTAGTGAGGTTCACATTCCCAAGGCCAGGTAACAGAGGCTGGCTGCTGGTGCTCTCGCTGCCCTTAGCTCCACACTAACTGCCATCCAGGCATATCCAGAGGTACAGTCCTTTACCTTCATCAGACCGAGACAGAGCTACAGGTTTCAAAAAAGCAATGGTGCCTTCACCTTTTCCCTTTTTTCCCCCAGAAAGGCTGTATTTAAAGAATCTTACCCAGGCTCCTAAAATGTATCAATGCATAATGTCTGCATAGTTCTGGCAAAACTAAACCCATAGCTTCCCATAGCTTTTTTTTTTTTTTTGTAGAACTGTTTCAGGAAATCCTGCAGGAACATACAACCCTGTAACAGCATCAAACTACATATAGGATGGTAGTGAAAAGAGCTAGGGAAAGAAAATGTACTGGGTATTCAAGGGAAGAAAGAAATAAATATTAGCAAAGAAAACTAAAAGGAATTATGAAAAATATCCTGGACAGATTCTTTCCAATAAATGACTGCAGAATATCTCTAAAATTGCTCCCACTTGTTTTAAAAGCACATGTGCATTTTTTTTTGCATATAGCGTGTTCTTATGGCAAAGAAGAATGGGAAGCATGTAGGGCTGTTACTTAATACTGCTGCTTACAGATGAAGGTGCAATGTATGAAAAAAGCTGCATGAAAAGGACCGAAGTGGTTAAATGCACCTTGCTTAGCACACAGCAGTAAATATAAGCAAATATATTATGATAGTTCAATTACTGGTAACATACCAGAGCCTATTCAAGACAATGTTTAATTATCTCTGGACTGTATCAGTTGGTAAGCTGTCAGCAGCATATGCGGAGGGTACGTAGGTGGACATCTGCTAGAGATTAGGAATGCCATACACTAGCAGAGCTGTTTTCTACAAATACACAAAAAAATCAGGTGTTGGTATTACAGCCACATTTCCCATGTAGAACACAGTTAAAAAAAAAAAGAGGGACATGGCTTGGATTGCACTGCTGCTGGGAGTGTGCATGAGGACAAACTGTGCTGACTGGGGGATTGCTACAGGTGCTGCTGGAGAACAGTGCACCCTGGAGCAAGGGAGATGGAAGAGCTTTATTTAAACTGTCTGCCCTCAGCCACCCAGAAATCCAGTTGAGACTAAGCCTGCCCATCTCTCTTGCAAAGAAACCCACTGTAGTAAAAGATCATCAAGGTTGCAAAGCCAAGTCAAGTTTAATTCTTCTCCTTTGAAGAGATGCATCATGACACACTAATTATGTGAGCACATTATCTGCTCCAGGAACGTCACCTCATGGCCAATGCTCACAGACAGCAGCCCTAAATACTCTGATCTCTGTTACTGCTGTCCCAAGAATCCAGTGCCCACACCAAGCCATATGGAACTTGCTTGCTGAGTCTCATACACGCTCCTTTCCTTACAGTCTTCTTCCAGCAATTGCATGTCACTCCTCCCCTCACCTGACTTTCTTTTAGCTTCTACTGTCCTTTGCTGAGCAAAAGCACCTGCCTTGAGCTCCAGCCTCTCCTGTGCTTCTCTTTGGGGTCTATCAGTGCCCCAGCTAAAGCTCTCTCTGAGGCAGGATGCCTGGAACTGTGACCACAAAGCAGCTGCTGCTCTGCACATATCCCAGAGCTAGGGCACGTCCAGGAAGAGTGACATCGCACTTTGAAGCCCGCTCAGCCTCTAGTGAAGCATGTGTAAATAAAGTCTAAGTCAGTAACATGACTAAATTCAGCTGGATTCTTACAAGAACAAGATGACTATCCCCAGCAACAGAGCAACCCTCTAGACAAATTGCCTGGTCTGAAATATGAAAGTGCAAGAGTTTTTCAGCCAACAATTAAAAATCTAGTCTCCTTCCAAGAAAAAAGCTTCATTATTTCTGCTGACAAAGTCTCAAATACATCCATAGCAGTAGCCAAGCACATTTCAGCTTGACAAAGCTCAACTCAGCAGAAACAAATCTTACAAAACGGACACAAAAGGTAACCTTAACTCTAGGAAGCACAACAAGCAATGCCTACGCCATATCTTATAGGCTTTCATTCTTCTGCACTTAGCAAAGACAGTAAAGCACAGTATTGCTAATTGCTAAATGCATCACTTAGTGATCTTTGAGAAGTTAGAGGACAATGAATTTCTTCCTCAGTCATATCTAATGGTGACAACTGTGAACACCTAGATTGAGAAGTTCTTCTTGCCCTCTAGTATTTACAGAATGCTCTTCTAATAGGCACCAAGTAATAGTGATACTGCCTCATTACTGTTCCTTTGCATTTGTGTGACTGATTAATTATTGGCAGTCCCAAAAGCAGTGACATTGGTTTTCAAGTGGATTCTGTCATGATACTAGAAAACCAAAAATGAAGGCTTTGCGCTTGCACCCTGTACACAGTTTGAGTGCGGAATCATCCAAATCTGGTGTGACCAGTAATCTTTTTGCCATCGCAAGTCAGTGTACTTTATTCACCTAAGCATGCTGGAAAGATTTATAGTGATTAATAATGGAGAAGGTGACTTTGTGGGAAGAGGATGAAACTTTTTGTTCCTTCTCTTCAGGTCTCAAGAGTCATTAGGATTTTGTATTGTAAATGAACCTTAAAGATTTGTTTGAACTAAAACTGGATTTGCCTGAGTAATTTCTTTTCTTTTTAAATACAAACCATTTTCTTTGTATTTCTGTTCTACAAGGTCATGCAACAGTTTTTGTTGTTGTTTGTTTTTAAAGAAAAAACATAGTAGCTTCTTCTGCATAATTTTTGGCACTAACCTTCCAGTGTGGGTTAAAGATACAAAAATTAAAATACAAAGTCAAATACAAGTTATTTTCACAAACACTAATGTAAAAAATTGTCTACTTTCCCATTTTCTAGACTAGTATTTACCATCTTTGACAGCCTTATTGCTGTGCAGATTGCTGCATATTTCAGTATTATCTTTTAACAACTTGACAGAACCACCTATTTTCCTGTGATTATTTTATCCCAAGTTGGAAGTGTAATAGTCCCTTTTCAACATGTTGAATTGCAGGATCTGTAGTGCAGCATAGAGTACTGGGATTTATTGTTAATATTTTGATAATGGTTTACACAGCATATCTGGATTTCCAAACATTGCTTTGTTTTTTTCTGATTTGCTCAAAAATATAGTCAGCAACCTCAGGACAATATATTCCATCAGCAGAAGCACAAGTCAGACAACCATCTGAAAGATGTGAATTGAAGACCAGACAGTCACTTGGGAATCACTAATGACTACAACAACAAAGTATTGCATGCTTTCTTAGAAGAAAAAGAAATCTTGGATAGGTCAATTCTGGATATTCACTAAATACCAGCAATTGCTATTGTCATTCGTTTTAGTCACTTAAACACAGAGCAGAAACATGGAATGTGTAGCTAAATATGCACAGAGACACAGTACAGAAGAAGGGGAAATATATGGTGCCATACAAGAAGTTCTATTATAATTGTGATGCAAGTTTTTTGCTTTAACAGCAATTAGTCTTTCAAGGAAGTAAATCATATACATTTTTGTCAGCTAAATCCACAGAGCAAAAGACTGTCCACATTGTTCCTTTGTTCACTTCAGCTTTCTGTCTCTTCAGATTATAACTAGAAGATCTATTAATTATTTCCAGTTAGTTTCCTAGGGTTATTATGGAAATGATTTTGCACCCAGTGAAGCACACCAGAAGCTTTATTTATTTTCCTAATGATTATACATTCATAGGAAATAAGACTAGAAGGGACATTCTGGGTCATCAAATGCAATTCCCTGCTATAACAGTCAACCACATAACGTAAACTTTTCATAAATTAGCAAGATCCATCTTAGAAGTAATTTGTTTTTTTGTCCCTCATACTCAAGTTAGAAAGTTGTTCTAGAACTTCACTGTTCTACTGAGTAGCAACCTTCTCATTACCAAATTAATTTTATTCACGGACAGTTTATCCTAGTTCTGGTGTCAATGTTGCCTTCTAGCTCAAATGAGATTTCTACCTTTTATTAGGTCCTTTTATAGAGAGCAATCATAACACCTCCCATTCCACCATTGTAGGAACTTATAAAGTGCAGTATATTTTCACATAACTGCTTACATACTAAATGAGGCTCATTAATTTGCAGTCTTTTTAAAGCCCTTGGAAATTCTGTGCCACATAAGAATATGCAATTTTAGGTTCTTTTAGGGTAAGACATCTTGATCTATGGGTGTTTTGTTAGCCATACCAATTTATAACCACTGAGAAAGCATAAAAAGAAACACAAACTACTGCTGAATCTCTAATGACATGCAAATAGGTGCTGTGGAGTTTGTTGATGCCTAAAATGGCAGTTGTAAAGGGTGGAAACAGGTTATTGCTACAAGATGTTAAGCAGAAGATGTATTTCTCCAGGTCCCTTGTCACAACACTGGGTATGAGAGAGGTTTTTATTAACCTAACACATTCATATGTAGGCAAATGTCCGGTCAGGGCACGTATAGGGAAGAGGAACACTTACTACGGAGACCCCAAAGCCATACTTGCCTCTCCAGGAGTGGAGGCAGAGGACAGGGACATGAGGCAGAAGTGTGCCTCATCGTTGTGTGCTTGCTCTCTTGCACTTTGCTGCAATTGATGCTGACCACAAAGCAATGTGAGATGGAAGTGGTATCACTCCTCAGACCAGAACTCCAAGAGAAGGAAGTAGGAACTGCACTACACTGGGGCATCCAGCCTGCACTCTTGAAAAAGATGTGCATTTTACAAGAACTCTGAATGCTTGAGTGCATTTCCTGGGTGGACCCATAGCTCCAGCCCCACAGCTGTGTTAAGGTAAGAAAAACAGTTTTAAACTCACCAAGGTACAACATAACCCCATAGTTACAAAAGTATCAGACCCATACATTATTTTGTTGAAACTCTCATAGGGATAATAGCAAGGAAATAATATTTTGTGATTTTCTGGCACAAAGGCATAATTCACATAAGAAAACAACAACACTAAAACAATGAAAAACAAGTCTTCACTGTGTTTTTCAAGAGAGACTGTCTTACTTTTCTTTTCTGTACTGTAGCATAGAAGATGACATATACCTATGCAAACACATGTACTCACATCAGCACTTCCTGCCAATTTTACCAAAGTATAGATGTTGCAGATTATGTAAATATTTCAGATATTATACAACAGTTGCTTCTCAGAGATATTTGATGTGGACGGGGAAGTCATACAACTGAAACTCTTTATTACCTATTTATACAAGTATAAAACTGCATATTGGAGTCCTGGATACCTTCAGAAGAAAGAAGACTCAGAATAACACTGGCAGACACATTTATTACTTAGGAAATATTGATCGGCTTAGGAGGGAATTTTCAGGTATACACTAAAACCGTATTGTAACATGAGAGATTCTGGTTACAAATACTTCAATGCTCACATAAAATCACAGAATCATCTAGGTTGGAAGAGACCTCCAAGACCACCGAGTCCAATCTCTGACCTAATACTAGCAAGTTGTCCACTTGCTAGTATTGCGTCACGTTTGCTATCCGCCAGTCGATTGGGACCTTTCCCCGATAGCCAGGACTGCCAATAAATGATGGAAAGCCGCTTGGCCAGCTCCTTCACCAGTTCTCTCAGTATCCTCGGGTGGATCCCATCTGGCCCCATCGACTTGCATACATCCAAGTGCTGTAGCAGGTCACCAACCATTTCCTGATGGATTCTGAGGGCCACATTCTGCTCCCCATCCCCATCCCCATCCATAACAAGAGGGGAAAAAAAAAAAGTATTTCCTCAGTTACTGACTTCAGCTCACACAACCTCAGAGGCTATGAGCTAAATGCCTGGCAGCGCCTGGGGCAGGACTCACTGGAAGCCACACAGCGGCCAGTTCGTGCTGCTCCTCTGCAGGACAACGCGGCCGCAGACTGCCGGGGGAGAGGCACTATGCAGGAAGGTGTCACACACAGAGCAGCTCTCGCTGAGTTCACGTGGGCTCAGACAGCTTCTGATCAGGATATAAACAGCAAACTGTAGGATACTAACTTTGAAGATATCAATTTAAATTACTTGCTTCACAATAGGATTGTTAGGTAACCTTGGGTGATTCATTTAAGTTTATGTATTACAGCTCAGGTAACCAGAAACAGGAGCCCAGATCAGGTAAATCTTCACACAGACACCCCCACAGCAAAGCCCAACACATAAGGTTTTGTATTTCTGGGGTACTTCAGTGCACAGAGTGATTGGATTTGCCACAGGTGCAGTTGGACAAATACAAAAACAGAGCAGCCACTTATTCAATTGCAGCAGTGTTTGTCTTGCCTTGGGCTGAAATTATGGAAAATGTTTCCAAGAGCTTTCAGTGCACTTGTTCTTCCTTACCTTTAGGTAAAATCCTAATCGGGGAGAGAGTCTAAGTTCAAAACTATGACCATATTGTCCTAGAAGAGACCGGAATTTAATTAAAGTACTTTCAAAGTTTTCTAATGAGTTTATCTGCATGGACAGAGAGAGGTGCGAAGTTAAACCACAGTAACTGAAATAATATACCAGGACAAAAAGGAAAATACACATTTCCTGCTCTGTCTCAATTTCAGTTGACAAAATGGCATATCATCTAATCCACAGAGAAGACTGAAATGATCCAGGATTACTGCAGTTATGAACTACATGACAAATGGCTATCATATTTCCTGCAATCTATCATCACCACACACAGCTGGATAAAAGAATCTTTGTTATATACTTTTAGCAAAATTAGTGCTAACTATAGCTTTCAGGCAAAATCACAAGTACTTTGGAAGGGTTCTTTCAAAAGAATAGTCAGAGAGGAAAAATATGTTCTTATGAAAATCAAAGGAATTTTCAAACTTTGGTTTGGTTGACATTATACCTCTTTGATCAATTCAAATGTTATATTTCTACAAGATCTTTCAAAAAATAGATCGTGTTGTATTTGATATTGATGTTTATACATTTGTAATTGAATAAATCTCATTCTTAGAACATGCACGATACGCTGCAAATAATTGGACCTAAATAATCAGCTCTGCTTGAGGGTAGCTTGCATATGTAAAGAATAGTGTTCTATAGGTTGAATAACTGTAGTTCATAATTAAAAATCATATTTTTCTGTAACGATAGTTGTCATCAGAAGACACCTTAAAAGATTAGAAAGAGCATTTCCCAATTTTCCCTAAGGCATCTTCAGGAGCACAGAGAAGTAATATTGGTTGTGAAACACGTATCTGTACTTTTAGCGATTCTACAACCCATCTTGTATACACCCACATCACACATGTGGTCTGGGCTGCTAGATTACTATTTATTCTTTTAGATTAACTGGGAGGTTTCCCTGGTGAACACAATCTCTGCAGCTACAGTACAAGTCCAGGTTGCAATCTCAGTAACACGTCCTGCTATAATTATATTTAGACTAGTTCTTTAAAAATTATTCATCACATTGAATCTCCACTTGGAGCCTGAAGCAAGGAGATGAACATCTTACTGTACACTGAATGGCTGAGAGAACAGATATGAAAGTCCCAAATGATTTTCTTCAAAAAGCAACAACAAAAACCCCACCTTCAAAAGGTACCTTTTCCAAACATCATACGTCAGCCCTTAAATTAAGGATGAAATTGCTAAGGACCCCTCATTATATGTAAATGTCCTAAACATTTGAGTATTCAGTCCATCACATCCTCAAATGCCTCAGAAGGGAGAGAGGGAAAACATTTATTAACTTCATAACACGAAGTTAATAAATCTGGATTTTAGCAAGAAGAATTTGATGCTTCAAAAAGATGCCCTTTTTACTCTTGATGAGAGCAATTCATCTAAATAGACAAAGTAGTTTAGAGGGCACAGAAAGGAAAAGTTCTCAGAAGTTAAGGAGAATTTAAATCAGACTTTTGGTTGTAAGGCTAATCCACTGCAGAATGTGCAGTTTCGGAGCTACCAAAACCACACAATATTCTTGTGAAAGAAGAACCCCCATTAAATCCATAAATTGTTTTGTTAACTGCTATTCATCTAGAACATGACCAGAATTCTGGGGACTATTAGGAGATGAAGAAGCAATGAAAATACAGCCACACATGCACTGAAGTTGCACAGTATAGTCACACTCAGAACAGTTTCATTAAAAGCAATAACCTTTTGAGGTTACATCCCTTACACTAAGAAAGGGCTTGGTTTTCTTTGTATCAAATAACCTCAACATGGAAAGTTTCTCACTGATTGAGGTCGTGTGTGTTCTGAGTGTCTTCCTGCAAGAACTGCCAGACGGGCTGCCAAAACATTGCTGTCTTCTCCCTGCTGCTGCTGCAAAACTCCTTCCATCATTGCACAGGTAATTCTACCACTTTTAAACTTGCAAAATCAAGTCTCAAAACCTTAACCTTGATATAACTTATGTATGAATGTCTTAGGTTAAAAGAAACGGAAGAAAAATAAATAAATCTGAACTTGTTCCTTCAACTCCCTCTAAAATTCTGTAATTCAGACTTGCATTAAAATTCTTCTCAAAGCTCAATAAGCACAGTTGGATATGCAGCACAGAACTGTGTAAAGTAAGCAAAGGATTTAAACTTAGAAAATACCTGTAAACCTACCGGGAAGCCTTTATCACTAACAGTAGAGAAATTTCCCATGCAGGAATTGTTTTGCCCCATTTCTGGTGAGGCTTATGCTTCTCTCTTCAGCCTCTGTCCTACCCAGGGTCTTCCAGCATTATCTCTCCCTCTTCCTCAGATCCATGCTGTTGCAACTGCTTTACTCCAGAGCCCCATATGGCTACCTGCTGCCATTAGTGACCCCAGTTGATCTGAGGCTGCTCTTCCTTCTGCAGTGACAGAAACTGGAGTCTTCTGTCCAGACAACTCTGGTCTTCTTTGGCTACACCAGATTGCATTTTTCATCTTACTTTTGTCTTTCTCTTGCCTGACTCCTATCTTCCCTGCCTTCACTTACTCTTATTTCAGCAAGGACATGAAGGACATCTGTTTTCTCTTTAAGGTCCAGTCTAATCCAAACCCTGAGCCCCAGGGAAAACGTGCTGGGATTGCTCAGCTCAATCCTTGCAGCCCTTGGCTTGTGCGTGCTAGACCTGTGCAGAATCCTCAGAGAGTTTGACAGCCAGTTCTGTTAACTCTTATGCATAAGATAGGTCTGCCAAAGCTGAGCAAACTTTCACACAAATAGCAGAAAGATCATTTCCTGCATTCCCATCAAACTTTCATCCCTTCTCTAGGAGGACACTACAATTTAATGAAACATCTGCAATGACTTCTAACCAGGACAAAAGTGAGTGCCTTTCATGCTCTGGAACAGCTGACTCTCTTTCATTCAAAATGTAAAACAAAACTTTGTTGTTGTTGTTGTCAAACACAAGGGAAAGAGACACAATTGGAGATAAGTTCATTCCTTCAAATGTTTGGTTAATTTTTATTACATAAAGTTTGGAAGAAGTACTCTCCAAGATATTCATGTACTCTGGTATTCAGTATTAAACAGCTCAGATACCATTTCTCCCACAAGTTTCCAAAACCACACAAATAGGATTTTTACTTACAGAATAATGAGATACTTTCTATGTCACATTAGAACTATGTACTAGCACAGAGCTTTATCATTACAGTAATAAGTAAAGAAAATGATATATATTTAACTCTACTGTCATTAAGGATTTAAGAATATTGCTATAATTTTTTGCTTCTCCTTCACTTTATTGAGCCTAGTCAAACTGATATATTGCTGTGTACTTCACTCACTCCTGCTGATGGATGATATGAAGTACGCAGACAATGCCAACGTCCAACTAAAAAGAGGAATTACAGAAAAGAGAAGATAAGCAGTTGTAGATGATGAAGTGCTGATTAATAGATAACCCCCTCCCCAACAAGTCCAAGCCCATCTTTTAAACTGCCAACAGCATTGCAACTGAATGAACAAGTATTTCTGAAATCCAGAAAATGTTGAGGAGCTGACCTTTTTCAAAATTAAACCTTAACAGCTTCTTTCAAGATTTATTTCTTTCCCTTAGCTTTGGACAAAATTGGTAATGGCGTGACCTGAGCTTCATGATTTCTAGCTGTGAGTGTTTAAAGTACTTTCTGGATTAGAGATTTGCTACTCTTGCTTTCATTTCTGCTGAAGCACTTCAGGCAGTACTGCTGACTTAGGACCAGTCATTCAGAAGGTGACGTAACATTGCTGCTCACCTTAAGTCATCACATCAGCACGGGCTCTTACTGGCAGGAGCATCTGAAAGCTGCTGTTCGCCTGGGGCTTTGGGGAAATGAGAAGGTACACCTAGAGCTCCAGCTCTTCTTTTAATTTTACTGCAAAGAACACAGTTCTTTTATATCATTAGAAAATAATCCCAGTTTAGCTAGTTATGAGCGAGACAGAAGAGACTTAAAAAGAAAGTCTTGTAACTACATATATATTTCTGTGGGCAGTTTATCTTACACAAAACCATGGATAGCTTGTGTAAGCTATCCAAAAATTCCCTGACCTCACTTAGTTTTTTTTGTTTGTTTGTTTGTTTTTTCCCCCTTCCTTATAATTCTAGCAGGAGCAAATATCATTACATTCAATTAACTTTAAAGTATAGAGTTAGCCTTTGGATATTCCTGTCAGCATACACTGAAAGGGATGGGCAATCTGAAAACAAACTATCCTGCATGCTGACTGAGCACAGAACAAAAGAAAATGTATTTTTCCGGAGAGTACTTCAATGACTAGAAGTTCAACTATAAATACAATGAACATGGAACAAATAACAGTTACATCATCCAAACTGCATCAAACATTACAACTGGACACGTGAATCAAACATTACAATTGGACATGTGACTTCCAATGAATACAAAATGATTTGCAGAGTGAAGCAATGCATTCTCAGCTATTCAAACTGGAAGAGGAGATTTAACAAAAAAACACGATCAAGACTAATTCTGAAAAATAAATACTGCTTGTGGGACAACGGTAAAGTAACTTGATAGGAAAGTCATCTATTTTCAACTACTGCAACCACTGTAAATATTATTCTCTTATCTCCAACTGTTCTTCAAGCAAGTGAATTTATGCAAGTTCAGATACAATCTGTGACCAACTCCACTTCAACTTTCCACACACACTTGCTTTTAAAACATAACATTCACTTCTAAATGGAAAATAATCTTTTATCATCAGTTTTCCAAGTGCTGACTCTTTTGTTCTACTATACATAAAAATTCAAGTCCAGAGGAATATTTTTTAGATGTATGTGAACTCTACCAGCTGCTATTTAAAACTATTCTTTTAATACATTGGCTATACTTTAGCCTATGTTTGCTTTCTAGTATGATAGATGATGCCATATAAATGAACAGGTGTTTTTGTTTATATTTTAATTGCAAAGTCATAGCAACTTGCCACGCTACAGTATAGCATGTCATACAGCACATTGCCCATATGACATGGCAAATAACTATCCCTCAGTGATGATGTGAAACCCTTTAATGCCTCACATGTCTCATATGGTTTCTCCTAAGAGAACCATATCCAAAAGAACAACATTTGTTCTGTTGGGGAGAGTTAAAGGAAATGCTGACCTGCTGGTCACTGATAGGCTCAGATTTGGTGCCCCCATGTCCATGAGAGCCTTTCAAGGAAGGACACTGGCTGGCAACCTGGCCAAAGGGGTATCAACTCTCAGTCCCAAGGTTGTGATCCCTGTTCTGCTTCTTCAGTCTGTCACTGTACATCGCTATTCCATAAACTTTGCTTTTTGCCCCTCTGCAGGTCTAATTTTATCATCCTCATCAACCCAATACTGGGATAGTTATCTAATTTTGTTGAAAAATCCTTTATTTTTTCTTCTTTTAAGCAATGGGTCCAGACTAAGTGGGGCTGAGAAGTCTCCTGTAAGAAATCGACTGATTAATTTCTATTCCATTTTGAGACCAAGACGACATGCAAACTGACTTTGGGATAAAACAAAACATTGCCATAGTACTGTGCATTCCAAATAAATACTTGGTAGTACAGCTATATGCTGTAGTAATGAACAAGGGACATCACTCAAAGGGTGAAAAGGATAATTTAAGTTCGGGAGATGTGTGGTGATTTCTTTCTCTAGGTTTTCAAAGGTCAGTTACATTGAGCTGGATCACCAATCTCTAACTCACTCTCCTTCAGTTACGGATAGAAAAGGTATATAGGGCAGGGAAGGCAGCAGGCCAACTGGATCTCAAAGACAAAAAGAGAGCCACTATAATAATACACATTTAGCAAGCCCTTGTGTGGGGACAGTAAGCCTAGCACAGCTTAGTTCTGTTATTTAACTGGTGTGAACTCATGCTGACCTTTATCTCTGCTGGTATTATTAAGGCAGAGAAACTTCCCAGTGCCTCCTTGCCATCCTCAAGGTGCAGGATGTGCAGCCCACATCTAGGCCATCCCAAAGGAAACATCCCTGACCCACACACCCTGGGTACACATCTGAAAAGCCACATATGTTCCGAGGAAGGACCCAGAGACACCTTCTACAAGCCAATGTTCTATCTGTTTCTAACTGATTTTGAACACCCACGAGGTGTTTGGCTGGATATGCTCTCACTCTCACTAATAATTATTACCAGGTCAAGCAGGACTGGCATTTTAATCACAAAGGCTTAAACAAGCACATGTGCTAAACACCTGAGAATAAAAAGCCTGCAAGCATGAGTGAGGATAAATTAATATTCCCCATTTGCTAGCACTTCAACGTTTTCAAGTGAAAACTAATTTTCCCCATAGACAGTAAACCACAAGTATATTTATTTCTTCTAATTTACCAGATATATTCATTTTAGCACCATTAAAGCAACATTGTCAAGTTTCCACCTCATCTTTAAGCTATATATGTTGTTTTTGTGACACAATTTCTATCTGCTATTTAATCAATACATAAAAAAAGCTACTAATTTGCTCTGAAAAAGCATGCGACTTGTAATTCCAAGTCCCCACAGCACGGCCTCAGCCAGGGTCAGCAGGTCCCTGTGCAGAGCAGGGCTAACAGCTCATGGAGTAGACACGTGTACCCCTAGCAGGAGGCCACAAGCCCTCAGATGCTGGAAGCACCCCCATGGCATGGCGAGATGTAACAAACCCACTGCCTGCTCTCCATCACCTTTAAGGATTTCTAGCGTTAAATTACAAAAGAATACGTCAACAGAGAACATTTTGCAGAGAAAAAGACAGACGACACACTGTAATAACAAGAAGAATGCTTCTTTTCTGTTGAAATTTAGTCCAGGTCAGCAGGCTAGTACAAGGACTGTCCTGCTTCAGCCTCATATAGGATTTCCTGTTAACAAACATAAAAGGAGCTCAACGCAGTACTATACACAGAAGTAAAGGGAAGCCTTGAGGACTACACTGCACAAAAACAGATGTGAATCTGAGCTTCAAGAGTTCTTGGGCAGAATTTCAAGCCAATGAGTAATTCCAGGCTTGCAAATTCTCTATAGCCCTACAGTCAGCCTCTGAAACTTCTGCTGGTGGTATTTTGATTTTTGTTAAACACTATTTTAAATGAAGGAAAAGGTTGCATGACTGATTTAAGAAGATATGTATATACAACATTCCCCCCCACCCCCCTTCTGGGGTGCCATTTATATTATATGTAGTTTAGATGAAAACATTTATTAAATTTGGTGGGAAATAAATGCTCTTCAGAATGTCTCTGATTTGCTCAAGACAACCCGATACCTTTTTAAGTTCCCTTTTTCTCAAAATACCAAGATGTTTCAACATCGTGGGCTGAGCTATAGAAGATCAACTTTTAGTTGTTTTTGGTTTTGAACCGGATGTCTGGAAATACTAAACCAACAGCCTACAGCAAATGTCTAGGACAATTCATAATGAAAATATTTATAACCCTCCTTTTGATACAATGCTGCCAAAAGATACCATTAACAGCACTGCTTATACTGTAAGGCAAAGAGAAGCATAGCACATAAATTTTTTCACAGAAACTTAATTGCTCACACAGGTTAAAAGCAAACAAAACCCACCACATCTAACCAATGCTGCCTTTAGAATCACAACACTAGAAATGCACAACCTCAAGAATCCTTTACCAAATACCTTGAAAAGAGGACAAGTACCCAGACTCCTTGCTCAAACACAGTTAAACAGACTTCAGCTAAACACAGTTTTGAGTAAACAAATTAAACACATCTGGAAAAGATTTCAGTCAAATCATACATTCACGTATGCAACACATTACAAACCATGTACAAAACCATCTGAAAATAGCTTATTCTAAAGCCAGTATAATTAGCGGAGGCCCTGAGTACAGAATAAATCGCACCAATACAAAATCCCATGTGCCAGAGCCTACCGGTCAGTATCTTTGTGGCTGCATGAAGTGTTTGATGCATACTGACAGAGTGAATGCTAAGCAGTACTACGCTGATTCATTGATGTTCTTGAAGAATGGTTTATACTCATTTTGCATTTCAAACTGGATTTGAGGCCAGCTACGTATTACATATGTGATGAAAACAAAAGCAAGTAATGCTCTGAGCTGTTCACTGTTAACCTAGAGGCTATTCTCAGCACACAAACACACTCGATGATTAATCAATAGCAATTGACAACAAATGCCTTCCTGTATGAAGGACGCCTCCATGATCCCTGTAGCACCCCTCTTCCCATGCAGAAGTCCCCAAAACACTCTAAAAGCAAATTGAGGAGGGAAATAAGATGCAGTTCAAAGCAACACAAACAAACACATAATGTACTAATGCTTAATCTTGTTACTTCTCATAGGCACAGGCATCCTGTTACACTACCACTACAGAAACTGTACCCCTATCTCTTGTACAAGGAAGGGATGGGGATGGTACCTCAAGCCTGAAATATTTCTTTGGCCTCCTCAGAAAACTGAAGGAAGCCCATTATCTGATTTCTAAAGTGGCCAGTCGTAGCTCACAGTTTGACATTGAGAATTTTCCGTATCAGAGACTTAAGTCTTTATTAGACTCAGAGTAGCAGTCATTTTTGAACACTTCAGAAGTTAGGAAATTCTGTTATAAGTAGAAAAACTATAGTTATTCCAAAATGCATTCCTCAGATAAGTGCAGCTGCTTTAACGCACTCAGTTTCTTTTAAGTGAAACAATTTCTTAAAACGTTTGGCTTCTATCAGCAATATTAAGTGTTTCCTTTTGACTGCAGTTTTGCAGGCACTAAAATCCTATTCCTTGAGCACAGTGGGGGTTGAAGAATAAGAGTCTGCAGCCTAATTCTTACAAGACTGTCCTTCCTGCCACCTTCCAGCCTTCTGAAGTCTACAGAGTTGCATGAAAATCAGCTCGCATGGAGGAACCTTGCAGGAATGTGTGTCCTTTATACTCCATTTGTTGTCAAATCATGTTCCACCCCCCCCCCCCCAAGTAGTATTTAGCACTGCTTCATAAAAAAAAGGAGATAAACACACAGTCTAATATATTTTTCATCCACAGGAATAAGATTCAAAATTAGTAAAGCTAAGATCAATTTAAATGTCAGTCTAGTAACTCCTAGTCTTTTACCAGAGCTTTAAATCATGGTCATGATATTGAAAATAGTTTACCAAGAAATTTGAGATAATAGAAGAGTGATTAAACAGATGTCCCTGAAATTAAAACTGACCTTTTCCGTACAAGGAAATGCTCAGACATCAGAAACACTGTGGATTTACTTCCACAATTTCAGTGAGAGCTCTCCAATACTTATGTGCTGGGGAGTCGTTGGCACCTTTTTCCCCTTTGTATCACTGACCGTGGTGAACCATAGATAAGCAAGGGAAATACACATCAGCCTTTTCTGTAAAAGCACAGCGGGTGCCACTGGGATGCATCGCCGATACATTTCCAGGACTGTGTGTATTAACAGGGGGCAGATAAGTGCCCATGGCAGTTCCTTTGCTCTGCAGACTAAATGTTGAAAGGGCAAGAGTGGAGCTTTCTCCTCTGCCCTGAGTCACCAAACACAGAAGGAAGACAGCCAGGATTCGTACTGGCATCTGATTGCCTCCTACGTGATGCTCCAGAAGAGAGGTGGTCACTGCACACAAGTGGCCAGAACTTTATGTCCTCACGGGCTTGGTATTCTCCACAAAGTTATTTCGTGGGTACCAACTTCCAGGCTTCTTTGCAAATCAGCTGCCTTGAATCCTCTGCAATTGTTTCTGATGGGGTCTATCAATCTTTACACAATGATTTCTTACTATAAATCTTCCAGCAGTGAAAGCAAAATAAATGGTGTCTATAACAGGGAACATTCACAAAGGTCTCAAACAGTCTCATGGCATTTATTTCTGGAGACACATTTTAAATGTAAAGAACAAGTGAAAAATTTCAACCTGACATAATTACTACTTTATGTCAATATGAGTGCTCACAGTACATATCTCTATTGGAAAGCAAACGTTGAAAAGCACCACAGTTGCACTGAGCACATCTTCCCTGTGGCCCTCCCAGGAGAGGCCAGGACAGACAGACAGATACGACAGCAAATGCAGGTTTGTCCCTAGCTGCCAGGAGGCACCCACCTACCCCATGGCTTTGGCTGAGCTGGGGCTGGAGGCAGGTACAGGGAGGTTGGCACGAGACCAAGTGCTGTCTGTGGCTTGAAAGTACCTTCTGAAGGGCCTGTCCTAGGCATAGCAAAGCAGGGAGAGCCATGGTTTTTATTGTGTTAACCTGACCTTACGCTGGTAGGTAGTCTTCCTTTAGGCATACAACAATCCTGCAGATGCAGAGAGAAGGAAGGCTCTTTTTAAAACATGTTTTCCAGTTTTGTCTTTTTCACGTGCAGAGTGGTCTGGACCAAATTTTACATCAAGCAGTCAAATGATGTCCAAATTACCTGAAAGTTTCCTAATACTTGCTGCCAAAAGCTTTTCTGAATACAAAATCAGTGTTTCCATATGAATTACATTTTAAATAAACAATATAATAGATATATATTTTAAGTAACCTGCAGCAACTCTTGTTGATTTATTTTTTTTGTATCACAGACTTATTATCTAAAGTTCGATAAAAATAAATAAAATTATTTAACGCCTAGAAACAAACCCTGAAAACAGAAAATATGCACAAACTGGAAAACAACTTCACAAGACAAGAAAATAGACAAAGATGTAGCTTTTCCTGTTCAAAAGGAAACTTACATTTTTGATTGCAACTGTACCTCCTGCACACACTAAGTTGTCAAACAGCTCAGAAAGAAAATGATTAAGTATAAACTTAAAGAGCTTGACAAATCCCTACCTAAATTCAGTGGAATACAGAAATACAGACAGACTGGATGAACTAAATGTGAATTAGACTGGCTCTCCAGTTAATGCATCTTTCAAAAGTTCTTGAGCAATCTTTTCTCCACCTAGCTTTATTTGTAGTAACAAAGATAATGACAACCTAGATAAATGAGAACATGTTTATTGTTACAACCACTGTCATTGTGTATGTCAGTTAAACCCAATGGTTTTGATCACATGAAGACCAGCACCATGGTTTACATCCTGTGTTTAATAAAAACTTCATTTCACATTTAAACACAACCTTAATGTACTGTTGGAAAGCACCTCCAAATCCAATAGCTGGCATACAGTTAGAGACAATAGAAAAGACCATTGGAACTATTTTTTTAAACACATCTAGAAAGAAAAATACTAATAAAATGTAAGTTGCAAATCTTTACCTTCACCAGGACACCTGCAAACCCAACAGCTGCCCTGGGTGGGCAAAGGAAAACAGTGAGAGCTTGTTCACAGCAGGAGATAACCTAGTGAAAATGCAGCTCCCACACCTTTTCTGTGTACTTACTCAACATGGATGTAGCATTTAGAGAAAGTAATTTGAAACAAAGGCTACACTGCAAGAAAGATGGTTTTGATTTTTTATGATGGAAAATAAATACTTAAAAATACTATTTCAATGAATTCCAATTTCAGTGGACAAAATGTAGCTGCAATAAAAATAGGTATGTGTTTTTGGCGTATGTTAGAGCAGACACTAAGAGCAGGAGGCATGAAATCTGCAGAAAACATCCTGGTGCAAAAATAATTGCTTTCTTGTACTATACCGGTCAAAAGATGAAAGTATTCCCTAATTTACATTAAAATCACCATGTTTATAAAACCAGGAGAATTTGCCTGGGCCACCACTTTGAGCTTATTAAAAGCATTGGTAGTCAGTGGTGGGTCAGATGAGCCTTGTGGCCCTTTGGCCCTCTGCAAGCACACACAAGCAGAGAGCACGTGGCAGGAGCTATGCATGAGGCAGATGAGTCCGCCTCTGCTTCCTAAGCAGGACGCAACCCTACTGTGTAAGTCCTGGTTCTAACTGGTATATTAACCAAAAGTGTAAGGTGTGACGGGAAAACTGGTATACATCTTATTTCTAACATAGAAAGCAACGATTTATAATGTATTATCCCTTCCTTACCTTCACATTTACCATTCCTGTCCATTTTAATAAAGGAATCTACTCCAGTTGCAGAAGGTTCCACCAGTGACTATCCAACCCTTTACAAAGGCAACAAAGAAATAAGGCATCAGTCCAAAAAATATACGTATACATACAAAATATATATATCCAACTTATTGCTATAATGAATAGAATTGTTCAGTATTATTATTTTCTTTTTATATTTTATTTTTAATTGTAAAAAATGACCAAAGTTCTGTAAAATAAGTACAGCCCTGCAAAGCAATTTTACAGGAACACTACATTTTTATGATATTACAATAGTACAACCCTAACAGTTTATAAATTGAAACAAAGTGAAAATAAGGATTTTATTTATTTCCCAGAAACCACATATTGTTGAAACCCTAGAAGTGTTTTTTACTGAAGAATCAAACCAGGTACATCTGAGCAACTTCATTCTCTTCAAAAGTATGCTATGCTGCTAAATATACATACCAAAATGTCAAGTTGAAATTGACAGCTTTTAAACTTTTCACTTTAATAAATAAGCAATTTTAAAGTAAGTGTTTGATCTCAGTTTGTAACCAGCCTTAGCAAAAACAATGGTAGTAGTAGTGGCTAATAGTCTGGAGGAGAACACTAAAACTGGGCTTCTCATCTCCTTAGGGAATTGCACATTGGTCCTGTCCTCAACAGAAATAAATCAATGTCCTGGAAAGACCGTCTTGCATGGTAGCTGAAGACAAACTGCAACTGGAAATCAGCAGTAATAATCCAATTGTGACTTCTTTGTTAAGAAATCCCAATAACCAGAAAAAAAAAAAAAACACTCTAAAATGATCAATTCCATTAAAAGCTTTAACAAGATTACCAAATTTAATTACTTCGCTGCATTAATTTATAAAGGGTGGGTCCTCAATCTGAACATTTAATGGTTTCCAGAAATAGCAAATGCCATTTGAAAAGAAGCAGAATGATTATGATTATTATTTTTTAAATTGAAATAATCTAGCACCACTGTAAGCCCTTTAGACAAGATTTCTAGAAGTACTTCAGTGCCTAAAAAGGCACTGATAGTTTCCTAGGTGTCTATTTTAATTGCCATATGCTGAAAGACCTTTGAAATGTTCAACCTCTTTATGTTAACTACACAAAAAGAATGAACATTTAGGCTGTTTTGGTTTTATAAATGTGATTTTACAAATTATGCCACTAGAAAAGATAAGTGGAAGTCATTTTTAATACACAGCAAGATGCATTTCTAACTAGATTAAGCAGCTGTTAACATTATTTTTCTGCTCAGCAAGAGCAAAAGTCTACGATAACTAGACCTTAAAGGAAGAGGCGATCCCATTCGGTGCATGTTGTATGCATTTGATTTTATTCCCCAAAAGCATTGAGGAGGAAATAAAAAAGAACTAGATAAGGAAATTAATTTGCAGCAGCACTCTTCAGACACGCACAGCCACAAATGCATAAGAATTTTAAAGAAGTTAAAAGTCTGTAAGAACTAGGAACAAAAGAATAACACAATTCAACTCCACCACCAACTTTTTCTAATCTGAGAGTGGCAAGTAGGGAGAAGAAAAACAAACAAACCAAACATGAAAAGAACAACCACTACCACCACAAAAAAAAAAAAAAAAAAAAAAAAAAAAAAAGGATATAAAGGTATAAATATATAAAAAAGTACGTAAAAAAAGTATTTAAAGGTCGGCATTCACAATAGTAGCTGAAAATCTATTGCTGAAACAGAAAACTATATTTCTCGGTATTTTTTTTCCATACACCCTGTGCTTAATTTTCCAGCAAGACATCATATTGCTGAAATGCAAAGTTAAATCAAACAGCACCTGTTCCAGGAAACCCAACAACAAAAGAACTGCCAAGTCAAGGCTGATATACAAAAATAAGTTGAGAATTAAACATTGAGGAAGCTGCTAAATGGCAGCTACACACCCTGTAGGGCTCAACCCCTACTAAGGTGATTCTATCAAGCTAGAAGTAATGAAACAGCCATAACTTTAAAAAAAAAAAAAAAAAAAAGTCAGGCAACAGGATTCTATGGTAATGAAATGCATTACATTAATCAACACAAGAAATACTCAAAGGATTTTGTGAATGAGCCTGTTTTTACAGGTTTTCTGAACTTTGTCTTTCTTTAGCATTAATAGGGTTATAATTCTCTATGGTGATTAAAATAGTTTATAGCCAGGAATTGATTTCATATTAAATGATGCAAGACTATCCCCTTCACACCATGCTGTGAGTGTGCCATCTCACAGGGCAGCGCTCAGGTCCCACAACATGTGGCCTTGTAGGACTGGTGGTCACATTGAGTACCAGGATGGAGCAGCACCTTGATGGGCATGCACGCAAAGCCTTCCAGAGTTTCCCCATTAAAGTATCTTGGGCAACCGTAATAATCACCATAACACCTTCCAAAAAAAAAAATCTCCAGCAAACAGATGGCTTTGTTCATAAAATCATGTATGAGAATCACAGATTGGAGTTTTCACCTTGCCCAAATGATCTTTCTCTGCAAGGTGTACTGGAAAGGCACTTGCATAGTGGCAATTTCAGAAATTTGACTATAAACAACTATTAAGAGCTGCAAATACAATGGCTAATTAACAGTGATCCTGAAGTTATGCTTCTGCATAATAGGATTCAGCCTGCTTTGGATCACTGCAGGAAATTTGTTATTTCAGAAGTGCAGTATAGGCTATTTTGAGTATAATAGCTAATTAGACAGTTGAACTTAATTAGCTTTGTTTCTAGTACAAAGATCTCTGTATCTGTATAGGTCCAAGCTCTTTCTCCATGAGCACCATTCCTTTAACCTCTGTCCCAGGACGGGTACCATTTGCCACAGTCCAACCAAGAACAGAGTAATCTAGAATCTGTGTTATAAAACAGTAAATCCTGCTGCAAGACATTAAGGTACATCTGTCCAGCTGAAATCCTCTTACAGCATGACATTTATTACTGCAAGAAGAGCGGGTGCTTAACTGAAATTGGATCAAGATCTGGCAATCTTACACAAACAAAAATCCATGGATGAAAGTTGTGGTAAGAAGGTAAAATATATAATGTTCCCCGAAAAAGTCTTCATTACTTTTAAACCTAGGGCATCAAATCCAGCCTCCAAAATATTAGGAAACATAAATAATCAAAGCTAAATGTCAGCTGCCAACGCAGCAAATCCTGCATGGAGAAAGGAAATGAAAGGTTGATTCATGAACTGGCCCATCGCAGGGAGGACCATGCTGAACCATGCCACGTGATGGAGATCAAAAAACAGGGGCAGTAGCAGACCAGACCGTCCTGTGGCAACCCTTCCCTAGCAGCATTACTGGAACCAGTACCAGGTTGACGGGGCCAACAACAGCTGTGGAGAACTGATGTTTTCCCCAACTCCTGGGCTCAGAGCAGCCCTCCCAGCTGTTGGTATGAGCAAGCAGTTCTGCTGTATGCTGCTTCAGTTTGGCGCAAAATAAAAGACAATAGTCTCAAAGAAGCTTTGTAGTTTCTCAAGCTAAGATGAAAATGAACAAGACAAAGGAAAACAAAAGGGCACAGAAACCCCTGAAAAGAATGAAGAAACCAGTGTTCCCTTCATTGTCCCTGTACTGTGCTCCCACCAAATATCAGAAGTGGCTTCCTTTGTTCACAAAAACATTTGTAGATTTGCTTTCACTAAGCAACCCTCTACTCCATCTGGCACCAGCCTAGATGAGTACATTGAAATGATATTCTCTATGCTGCTAAATATGCCTGCTGATAGAGGGCTCATTGGAGAGGTGCCAGCATGTTTAATTGCAAATGGAACAGGCGTTGGCCAAATGATTCCTTTATTTCCGAAAGCACAGATGAGGGTCAGCTCAGGAAACTTCTTTAGGCTGTAAAAGATTAACTTTCAGCATGATTTTGAGTTCCTCTTGTGTCACCTGACAGTCCATATTCATCGCATGAAACTGAAGCAATGGAAACCCAACAGTGCTTAAGTTCAGCTGTGTGAAATCAGCAACAACAGGTCTGTCAAATTCAGTTCCCCTATATTTTACAGCTGCTCCTAATGACAATTTGAGTAGAACTATTCCCCACCAATGTGTTACAGGAAGCAGCATCAGAAGTCCCTGCTGTGACCTGCTGCCCCCCCAGGCCTCCAGGCACGTGCCCCAGCTCCCCCACCACATGCACATCCATGACAATATTCCAATAGCACAAGAACCAAGTAGGAATTTTGTTTGAGAGAAAGGACCGGAAGATGGTGCTGGATTTTTTTTTTTTTTCTCCCATAGCAGCTATTCATAACACTTGCCCCTCGCTAATCCATTTTCATGTAGGTTCTTTAAGGATTTGAAGCTCTCTAACAGCCCAAAGAGAGAGCGAAATGGTACGTGTATTTGTTTGGCCGGAACATTTTCAGTCATATTTCATTGCTACTTATTTCCTGCAACTTCAGCTGAGTGTATTGGAACTTGGCCCTCTCAGGAATGCCTGTTCCTTTGTCTCATGATCACTAAACAAATTTTATTGTTTGCTGTTATGAAATAGCCAGAAGAGAACTGAGGAGCCACAGTACTACTCCAAGGTATTCTGTGCCATAAAAAGATACACAGCCCACAGAAAGCCCTTTAAGTTAAAAAAACAAAACAAACAAACAAACAAAAAAAAAAACACAGAACATCACCAAGCTGGCCAGACCCCACAGAGACAGACACACACAATTCTCTAGAAAAGAAATGTGTGTTAAGTGAAACTTCTTCCATAGACCATACCAACTCATCATTTTTATCCCAGGAAAAAAATCCTCCAAGGTATAATAATAATAATAATAATAATAACAACAACAACAACAACAACAACAATAATAATAATAATAATAATAATAACAATAATAATAATAATAATAATAACAACAATAACAACAATAACAATAATAATAGTGGAGTTTATAGAAATAAATATTTTTAACTACATTTTGGTATAGCTTTTGTTTTTTAATTATAGTTAAATATCTGTACTTGCACTATTTTTGTCAGTTTTTATACCTTCAGATACTCTTATCTGCCTGAAAAAACAACTTTATTTTATCAACACCTATTCTGTATCGTGTAAACAAAACAACTTATATAAGGAATGCAATTCAGCTTCTGAAAACAAATTCTATCTTGAAGATTTTACATTTGAATCACTTCTCTGCTATCTCCCCTTCCACTGATCATAGACAAGCTGATTTTAGCAACATTTTAATAATCTGCTGGGGACACCAAAAACAGTAATGGGGAGACACTCAATGGAGAGAATAGCACCTCAAAAATGAAACAGCAGACACATGAATCCAGCAGTTTTGTTGTTTGAAGTGAGAAGTATATATTTATAAACCATATGCATTCTACATTATTTACTCTAAGGCATTCTTAATCAAATCCAACTTCGAGCTAACCTAAAATAAGACAGGAAAAAAAATTACAACTCATGGGAACATAAGAAGAAAGGAATTTTGGGTTTATTTTATCAGCATGATGTATTTTATTTGGGCACGTAGTTAATAATGACAGTAGATATAATCCTCTTTGAAGCTATCATGTTGACCATTTGCCTTCTGTATTTGCTGTCTTGTTCAACTCCAAAAGCAGAAAGAGGGAAAAAAATCCTGAATTGCTTCACAGAACATCATTAAAGCATTTTGAATGCATAGGATAGCAACAGCAATTTTGCTTAAATGTACTGAACCATAAGTCTACCAAACATTATAGTTTCTTGATGGTCAATGTTTGCTGTTTTTAACTCATGTGATTTCTTTTACAGCTCCCAACAGACGTTGCATGAGGTATTAATATGGCATAATATACCTTGGAAACCACAAACAAAAAGGATAAAAAAAAAAAAAGAGCAAAAAGGAAAAGAGGGGAAAAAGTACTTTTCAACACCTCTTACACATCTTTCTGTCATTTCAAGTTCTGAATGTAGGAGCTAAAGATTGGAAGGCTTAAAAGTATGTCATTTCTGAAATTATTGTATAGCCAACTCGAAAGGAAGAGAGAACTTGACATCTGCAGAGATGGAAGCACTCATATGTTTTGAAGAGAAACACTCCAAAAGCACACAGGTCTCAAAAAAATTTCACATCCTTCGTTTTAAAGGGGAGAAAGTGTGAGGTGGAATGGTATCCTACTGTAATCCCCCACTCTTACGTACCTGTAGCCTTAAAAAATAAAAAAAATCATCTTTACCATGTTGCTCCTAAGATGTTTGCCTAGAAAGTGAAGAGAGACAGACATATGTTGAGAAATGAACTTCCTACTGAATGGTCGATCCAATCCATGGTGTTGATTAAGGACTGCTGGCAAACATTTATAGGTATTTTTGGCTTGTTATTAGGCATCCTTTTTTCTGCATGTGTTGGAAATACACTTTGCTGTTTTCTGTGCCTGGAGCACAAATAATTGATCCTGCTTTACTGTTATCATCTGTGTGGTTTGTTATGAGCTGTTTATGTAGTGTACATTATCTGTTGTCTTCCTTACTTCAAGCCTGATCCTGCGTCTGCCCCTCAGGTAAGAGATCCTCACTAATATGAGGAACCCAGGCTGCAAAATCATGTTTCCCTGTTCAGTGGATTGTTCCTAGTTCACCCTGGTTACATCCAATGCAAATGCAAATTTCCATTTGTGAATTGAACCATTTTTCCAGGGTTATATACAAAGCATTCAATATTTATTAACAAAGACATGACGGTTATTGCATTGGTGGACTTTGGCCCTAGAAAATCTCGACCACAATAGCTAACTTAATTGATTTGCAGGCATAGGGCATTACATGCCATCTGTATTCAAAATGGAAAGCAAGTTCCCTGTGCCACTATCATTTACATTGGGAAGTCCATTATCCCTCAATAACCAAGTTTGACACCAGTATGGATGAACACCTGTATCCTATTTAGAGCAGTCTACTTCATTTTCACAAAGCATTAGCAGAGTCATGGATCTGAGCACTCATTTGGAGGTCCTTATTAATGCAGATTTGTTTATTACAAGAAAGAAACTGGATTTGCGGAAGCTGTGTCCTACACACAACACCCAGTCAACCTTGGGGCTTCTGGCAAAGCTCAGGTTCTAGCATTCTGAGGGAAATCTTCTTAGAGGAGACTCTTCCGTTTCAATACATCAGAAAAAAGTATTTTCCTTGATCTATTTCTACCTACTACACAGCCTATATCATTGTACTCCCATAATTCCATTAGCAATGCATAATTAAGAAGACTCTGTACATTGGAAGCTAATGGAAGCTAATGCTTTTTTTTTTTTTTTGGGGGGGGGGGGGGAAGAGGGAAGACAGGTAGTCTTTAACGTATCTGTTTATTCACTCCACTGTGTCAGAATTAAACAGAAAAAAAATAACTACCAAATGTAAAAAAGGTGCCACCAGCTTTGTGCCTAGCAGAATACTGTCAGTATTCTAATGCAAACCAAATGCACATTCACCAACCTTAAACATTACACCCTTTGAAAATATAATTTTAAAAAACAAAACCAACAACAAAACAGTAGAAGAAGCATGGTACAAGCAGACAAAACTGGATTTGTTCAACCTGTGGAAGCCATGAACATCTTTATGACAGGCTTATTCACTACAAAAAGCTACAAAGAGGAAATCATCCAAGAGCTCTTCAAACAGGTGAGCAATTTTTCAACAAACATATTCCAGTGCTAGCATAAACCTTGCTTCCCCTTGCACACAAACTCCTTTCTGAATCCAACTTCACCATGACCTGTTCAGTGTTTTACATATTTCTCTTTAACTCCACACATCTGAGCTTTAAATTGTTAGTTGCTTTCCCCCCCTTACTCCTCAGACTCCGAGTAGCACACCAGCATCACACACATAGCAGCATAGTAATGCCACTCTACGCGAGCCCAAAGGTACAGTATGGATTGCAGGTGAGAAGGGCTTAGGAGCAGTACAAAATCAGGAACCCATGTGCAAACAACAGGGTATTCACAGAAGGATCCCTGTAAATAATTCTTTAGATGACAAACCAGCTTGATTTCAGAAACAGTACATAAAAACATCCATCACAGAGAAGAAAAAACATTAAAAATACTATCAACACTGAACAATAGATTAGGCGACTTTTACTACTATCTAACAGAAATTGGAACTGCTAGATGCAGATAAAGCTGAGATAGGTTTAAGATCATTACCATAAGCTGTATAGTGCCAAACTGCTAAAGAACATACAGTTCATCATGCCATCAGGAAATCACTGATGGAGAGAAACAAACTAAATGCAAAGGCTAACACTAAATGCAACATGTAAGCCTGCAAAAGATAAAGCACCAGTCTCTTTGTAGCCAAACAGCATCAGTAGGGGCAGTTTCTGCATCCACCTTGGTTCATTTGTTCTTCCAGGGCAAGAGTAAGTTCTAAAAGGAGCAGGGTGAGCACAGCTTACTATTAGATCATGGCTTATACACAGATCAGAATTAAACAAATCTCAACAGCGATTCAGATCATCTCAGGGAACAGACAGGATTTTGAACACTAAACAGGCTGAAAGCTGGGCTCTTTCTTCCAGTGGTTTGTTAGGGTTCCCAAAGGGCACTATTATAGAATTTGGGATCTGAATATACATTTAAAACATAGATTAAAGAGTCACTGTATAGCAGGTATGATTTTTTTTCCCCATGTACATAATGCAAAGATAAAATAAAAACATCTTTGTAAAGATGACTTCTCCTGTATTATGAAGATGGTCATCTTAGACAATGCTTATTTGTGAAAAAAAATCAAAAAATGCCTTGCTCTTTCTACTTGTACTTATTGCATCTAGAAGTACAAGAGAGGTCAGGTACGTGGCTTATGCAAGAACAGACATGCAAGATCATCTTGAAAAAGCACCAGTATTATCATGAAACCTGGTTCACCTTTTTATTTTGATGATTTTTCATGTGAATTAGTATGAATAAAGGTATATTAAGGATGGAGAGAAAAGCAATACTGCATCTGTATATAAAATATTTTCCCTGGACACACATTTTTCTGAACTGCATCAACAGTAGCTAATCCTGTCTCTAATAAAAGAAAGAAAGAAAAGTGTTAACAATCTTCTTCAAGTAAGATGCAGAAAAAAAATGAAAAAAAGAGATGCACAAAGGGCTAAGATTCTCCAACACTGTTTCTGTTAAAGGTGTTTTGCAAGTCCTGCTGCTTAAAATGCACAAGACTAGGGTTAGTAGGAAATATTTAATGTTTTCTATGACATGATTTTTGAAACACACCACTCTTCCCTGGAACAATCACCTCTAGCTGAGGTTGCTGCTTACATGGCCAAGCAATTCATTACATGTTCCTAAACCACTACACAACCTCCATCAGCTGAACGCGTGGCAGCTTCCCTGCACCCAATACACAGAGGTCCCCACAGGCTTTGCACAAAAGTTACATTCTCATGTTAAGTGACAAGTGAAATGGGCATGAGACTTAAACTCTGGGCTTTGTTTTCCCACATTAAGACATTTAAGACATTTCTGCCCCATGCAGCAAACTGTAGTCATTTAGTCACTTCTGAAAGCAAGATGCAGCTGCCTCGACACTTTGGTCAGCAGAGCAAAAGTTGTCCAGCAGCCTCCTCAAAGTGTTTTCTGTGGGGTCAGGAAACCCAAGGCTGACAAATCCCACTGCATACCTGAACACTGCAGCTTTTTCCTTGCTGCAATATGGTGAAAGGTATCCTAGCTATTTTATATTTCAATTTTATTTCTGTGATTGTTTTTAGCTTTGACAATCTGTTAGATGCCTGAACAGCAAGGTCCTGGTGCTGCAGCTCAGCAAACATCCCCATTAGTCTGCCTGCAGTTATTTTAGGGGCTTGCAGTGTTTTAGACTGAGGGTACTTGTTATTGCCAACCACGACATTCATTTGTCATTGCCTTTTACCTTCTAGATACAGTAGAGTGGCATTAAGTCTGACAGCACTACGTGTTGTAATGGTATTACTGCATAGGCCAAGAGTGTCCCTATAGTTTAAGGCCTGTTGGTATTACTATTAGAAACAACAGTTTTCAAAGGGCTGATAACTTTGCCACTTGAAATTGTGCAAGGCTAAATCTCAAAATAGAAATAGTCATTTTCTCCCCCATGCTTTAAAATGGAGAAAGCTCCCAACCAAAATGAGAGGTTCTGTTGCAGCTTGACAATACATCTATGTCTGAAGTGTTTTCTAGGTACTTTCAGATGCTGTTTTGCCCCCCCTACACTAGACAAAAATATCCCTGTAGATGTCATGTCTGCCTTTCTGACCCACACCACTCAGAACATCTGAAGGCAGTTCAAAGATTACTTCTGCAATTTACAGGCCTACACAAACACTGCAACTTCTGATTCAGGTTAAATATACTTCCCTGAAAGTCTATTTTTGGGCAGTTTGACAGCATATAGAAAAATTGTCTCCTCTTACATTTCCCACAAAAAATAAATATAAAAATTGTGCTTAGAGTTATTGGTTCATCTTGAAGTACTGCTCCATCCTCTTTTCTAGAGAACTTTGGTTATTTATTTTTTTCTTCTTTTGTTTTAAGGAGCTACAGACACATCCCTATACAGTGCTCTGGGCAGGTTTTCGCAAATGAGTAGGAGCTAAGAGCCCTCGACTGAGTGAGTTCCTCTAACTGTTAAAAAGTCTATGTCATAAGCAGCAAATCTAAGTAACAACAAAAATCCTTCCCTTTGGGTGGCTGCACTTTCTGTGATTTCTTAACATACCAGGGGAAAAAAAGGGCCTCATCAGGAATGGAGACAAACCACAAAACCCTTATTCTAGTCCTCAGGTTCAAGGAGTCCAACGAACCAGTGTAGCTGATATTTTCAACATGAAAGGATGTCACCGTAGCACCTGAGAACACTGTCAGAAGAATGCCATGCATTTTTTCTAGCTCCTCAAATCTACCCAAAAGGACAAAGACAACCACAGGAAAATTCTTCATACATGTAGATCATGTACATGCAGAAGTACAGCCATAGACAGCTGGATGTTTAGAAACTGTATACAACTTGTGATTATTCCCCAGAAACTTCTCTTAACAATGCAAAATTTATCCAGGGATACATTTTAAACAGCTCTGCATTAAAACTTTTGGGTGCCCATAATCAGATGGATATAAAAAGATGTTCATATTTGAGTAACAGATTAAAAACTTTTAACACTGGAAGAAACAGGTGCAGAACGTTAAAGATAAATTCTGTTTTGTTGGAAAACTGGAAGCAAGTAGGAGGCATCCATATTTGCATAAGCAGATCAGCTAAATTGATGAATTTAATATGTAATTGTCATTCCTGAAGCACAGTTACATGTAGACCATGTCTAATTGAGACTCGCTGTCTTTCTATGAGCATGAAGGAAAGGGCTGTGCAAAATTTAGCTTTGCATTAAAATATAAATTCAAGAGGTGGAAATTTTCAGAATAAAAGTTCTACAGTAAAAACTATACCTTGCAATAAGTGGGTGGTGGTGGGAAATAAAACCTTTAGAAGACTCTTAATCAATTTTAAAATGAGACAAAAATAGTAGCAAAGCACATTATGTGAGGCCAAGGAGAAACCATAATGCAATTGGGACAAATATGGCAAATGCAAGAACTGCAGAGTTATGAGAAAGTGAAGTGCTGTTTGGCAGACTGCTGCAAAAGCCATGTGTAATAACCAAATCAAATGTCTGAAACAAGTATCTAATCAAAATGACTGTTACTGTTTTTAAGGGTCTTTTTCAGTTGGCACTATCTGCTGTCATTTAAGCCCTTAAAAGCTTCAATTTTATAAACCTGTACTTTTGTCTTAGGTCTGCAAGGATGGATGTGCTCTCCCAGAGAAGTGCAGAGAACACACACAAGCTGCTGCAGGCATCACTTTCTGTGCATCTGATAACTAAATAAATTTACCTTTAAAAACAGAATTGATTCAGCATGTCTGAAAAGTGAAAGAAAGTGGTTGCTGTTCTGATCCTTTTCTAGTCTTGGAAGAAATCTGTAAATCCGTGTTTGTCTGTTTATTTGTTTAAACACATTCTCTCTCAAATATCAAAACTTTCAAGATCAATTAATTCTCTTCTACTTGTCAGGCATACAGCTGAAAAGACCTGTAAACCATCTTTCAGGTATTGCTTTATGTGGGACACTTAACTCTCAGTATTTGCTTTTTAAAGTAAGTAGCTTTAACCCACATCAAGCAGTAATTAAATATGAAAAGTTTAGATAAGCTGTTGAATCTTAGAATTTTTGTTTCCTTTTGAAGTTAAACTTTTTTTTTTTTTAATGAATCTGATCAAAATAAGAATTAATATTGGTTAGCACTTTCACAGTGTCCATCAGGGTTTAACATAACATGACCCACTTGGTTATTCATTGCGATATCATTACATTTTTCAACATAATATTTTAAAATGCACTTTTAAGCAAATCAACCTATTATAATACCTCTTTCAAAATCATTTTGGAAGAAGGTGCATTCAAATAATGTTTGTCGAATTACTATGAAGTAAAAATGTATTTATTTTTTTTTCAAAAACTTATCACAGTTTTCCAGACAGAATTGTTACTGAACTCAAAACTTACAAAGTTTAAGAGTTTACAAGGGTATCCCATGTTTGGAAGAATCTCCCCTTCTTAAGGATTTACAGAATCACAGAATAGTTTGGGTTGAGAGGGACTTTAATACTCACCTCGTTCTAACCCCCTGCCATTGGGGGGGACCCCTCCATTAGATCACGGTTTTGTGATACTTTTGAGTGAGTAACTACTGAATATAGTAGGGAGCAAAAATTGCACAGAGACGGTTATTTGGAGAGTAATTTATTTAACTAGATCCCTATACTTTCATTTACAAATTATCATGCAAAAAGGAGAGACAGGCCACTGAACAAAGTTACTAGTCATACAGAAATTATTGAATACCAGAACATCAATAACTTAATTCAATTTATAATATCATTACTTGGCGTGCTCTGATACAATGTAATATGTAATACTATTCCTAATTTCGTAAGTTATATCTATAAAGAGTGCCTTGGGACTGAAGTCAAGACACTTCCACATACTGTATTGCATGCTAAATGCTACTCCCTTCCCTATTTGCATAGCAAGAGAAAAGAAGAAAATTTGATTTAAGCAGATAGAAAGGAAACTGAAACTTATGCCTCTGTATATGATGAGAATAAGTTGTATTCACTCATGTTCACAGCTTAAAGAACAGAAGAAACCCTGGTGGAAAGACTTCCATTTTGAGCAAGCATGCATGCATGTGTGTAAAGCTCTCATTCTCCTCTTTCCTTTCTGCCATTTTGATACGAACACTTACAAAAAAAAAAAAAAAGGAAAAAAAGAGGATCCTGTTTTGAGGAACTGGCTTCCACTTCTCCTGCAGTTCCTCCCAAATCTCACGCTCTTCTCACCCCAAAATTAGAATTAAGATGTATCTGCCTCTTCATCCAGTATAAACCCTTACACTAAGCCTCAACATGGTTACTGTATCTCTTGTAGCTTCCTTATTCACCAAATTCATCACCTGTTGTTTGCAAATTGAGTTTCTGACACATGCAGATGTCTAGGCCCCTCACATCTCCAACCTGTTTAACTTCCCTCCCAACAACACCTCCAAGAGGGTTTCTCTCTTTGTTTGCAAGCCAAACAGCTACGATTCTCTCTTATCTCAAATACTGCAACACCCTAATGCATGGGAAATACACCTTCTTGCAAAACAATTTTGGAATCATCCCCAATTTTTAATGTGGGATTTGAAAGAGAGAGGTTCTTAGAACATTTCTTTACCAATAACTGACTACCCTTAACATCCTTGCCCTGTACTTCATCACTAGTTGCTTTTTCTGCTGCCTTCCCCTGCAATACTGTGCTGCATCACCCCAGGGCCTGCTCTGCCACGTGCACTGGCTCTACCTGCTGGTCTGGGGCCAGCCACTGCCTCCCAGAGACAGGGCCTATGAGGCTGCATCACACTCACAGGGCAGCAGCTATCCTCTACAGAGGCACTCTGAAAGAAACTAACAATTAAGAAATGAATGGGGGGAGGAATAATCCCAAAGGCTCCAAACTCATGGAATTCCATTTGTCTTAAAATTAGCCAGTGCACCTGAGAGCTTGGGAAAAATGACTATTTTTTGTAATATCTAACTGATAGATAAGGTTAGACTGTGTGTTTACACTAGGTTTAGTGGTTAGTTTGATAAGTTCATTGCTTTTGTGCTTTAAGAGACTCTTCCATAATAAGATAGTTTGGAACTTCACATTCAAGATATTTCATCATAAACCAAAGTCACTAAAACTGCAAAGCAAGTAAAGAAAAAAGTTAGCATTAAGCTCGAAGATCCTCAAAATGGAAACTGGTATAGGTACCAATTAACATTTAGATTGCCTGTACAAAGGGATGCCATAAATTCCCACACCTCAGGTACAATAATTCGTTTTAATATCTCTTTGTATTGCTGCCAAAAGTCTGTCTCTCTGTTGTGTACCATTTCAAGGAACATTTGTGCACTCTTTGGTTTCCAGAAAGTACTGGTGCACATGAATGACATCAGCCAACATATTTCACTTTGTAACCCAGCTAACCTGCAGTTGCTTTCTTCACACACAAACTCTCCAAGAGGCAACCACAATTCTTTTGAGCATTATTCAAAAGGAAAGGTACCAATTTAGCAGCACTGAGTAAATGCATTGTTGTTAGCAGAAAAAGGTAATTTCCTACATTTCTACCACTAAGTTCTGCATAATACACCCATAAGTTTCAGCTGCAGCCTGCACTGAAAACAGAAATTGGCTCTGCCTATGTATTGAATACATTAGACCTAAAAATGAATATTTGAGAAGTTTCTCCAATGTTTCGTTTTGTCTCTCTATTAGTTTTTTTGGCACTGTAACAAAAGTGCTATTCTGAGCATTTAAAGAACCAATCTTTAGTTACCACTTTAAAAAAAATCGGACTTTGCATGCAATGGAACCTCTTGGTGGACGTTTTATTATAAACTCATAGGTTTAAGCCACTCATTGTGGCTTAAAAAGAAATACTTTGCAAAAGGGCAACCTTACTAGCAACAAGCACATCAAATTATACATCTTTGGTCTTACTGAACTATATTGGTTTTGATGCATGCATAGAGGTATCTTTATAATAAAAAAAAAAAACACACAAAAAACAGAAACAGTGAAAAATTGAAGAATTCAAATTAGTAGCGAAGTAACACAAAGGTACCTTTGTACCACAGTAATAATGTTCACAACAGGAGTAACTCAAAGTCTCAGGAACATACCTGTCCTGCAGTTACTGTTCTTCCAACTACCCATAGTAGTGACTGCTAAAGAGGAACAGTCAACTCAAAGCCCAGTTTCTGGAAAAAAGGTTAAACTGACAGGGACCAACTCACAAATGTTCAGAAGCCAACAATGAAATGAGCAGAGTGAATACACAAAACAAGGAAAAAGTGAAAGAGCTGAATTCTCAGAGTGGAACAGACAGTATTATGCTCCAAATACATAAAGGATTGCTGTAGGAAAGAGGGAAAGGAATTGTTTTTAAAGACTACTACTGGCAGATGAAAACTTAAGTCATCTTTGTATGAGTTTAGTTCTGCATATGGAAACTTCAAGGATAGTGAAGCATCAGAATAGATGGGCTGGGAGGTTTCCATAGCTAGACGTTTTCAAGACTGCTTTAGGTAACATCTTGTTAAAAAAAAGTGACACCAGGTTATTGCCCCTGATTTCTGGCATGACAAGCACTTCAGGTTTCTTCCAACCCCATATTACATGATTACTGGGAAACATTTCAGGAAGCAATTCAACTGTCAGCTGAATACCCAAGCTTACAGGTGGTGTGGCTGCAATGATGCAATTCACTTCAGACCTCTGTCTTAATCTTCAGTTCTCTGTTCATTTGCTTTTTTCCCAGAGATGCTGGAATGAGACAACTCATACCTGATGAAGATGACATCTGATGCAGGAAACCCAGACAAAGTACAATGAGAGTTTCATCAAAAAGAACATGCTCAAGATTCTGCAATCAAATACTACCAACAACATCTTCAATGCAATGATGTGATTGTAGAAACTGCAGTAGCTTTTCTAAGGATACCTAAGCTAAAGAACAAAGAGAAGACAAAAAAAAAAAAAAAAAAAAAAAGGAAACCATGCAAAAACACTCTCATATATCTTAAGCATTAATCTAAGATATTTGTTTTTAGAATGGTTCTCTGCTATTGAAGAACCAATATGAATGAAAGAAAAACAGAAAAAAATATTGTAAACTTACATCTATAATAGTAATTCAAATAAAATTAAGTCTTAGAGACAAATTAAAATGAGCTGGCAGACAGGAAAAGTGCTGCATACTGCATTTCCGCCTAGTCTCTGTCTCATGCAGAAATAGGTTTTAGCCAAGTCTGTAAGATTAGCTTTTCTATTTCCATACCAATACTTTGCATCCTTGCTTTCCCAGCTATGTTCAGTTTTGGTCTTCATTGAGTCATTTTGACATTCAAACTTCAAGAATCAAACCTATCACTACTCAGCCTAATCACTACCATCTCAGATAATCACCCTTTCTTATCTTGAACACAAAAACATCAAGCTTACTGACTCACTCTTATTGTTAGCACTGAATACGTGCAACACAAGAATATTCTCAATGATTTTTGCAGTCTCTGGAAAAGGACAGGTATTTTACATGTACCTGTATAGATGTGAATGCACATAAATGCATAAAATATATTCAAGAAATAAAAATCACGTATCTTAATTTCTCAGATAATTGCACCTTGATTAGGCAAGAGTCTAGAAAAATCATGACACTTACAAGTAACTGAACACAGTCTGTGCTATTCTAGCACATTAAGTTTTCCAGAGCCACAGACTACCCATGATGTGAGCAAAGTTGTTCATGGACAGCATCAGCAAGGGAAAGTTACTCCAGAAGAGTGTATAACAATTTTATTTTATTAAACCATTCACTTACAAGGAGTTTGATTTGCAGTCTCCTCATTTCTCCATGAAACAAGTACTTTGTACTTGAAACAAGTATGCTCTGATTTCTGCCCCACACCAAGAAACATTATTACAACCAGCACTGAAGTCTCTCTGAAGGGCAGGCCAACACAATGCGATGAAAAGCATAGTTCATAGTTAGAAATAAAAACCAACACAGGCTATTGCCAACAGTGATACTAGTTAACTGAAATATTGAGACAACACCTCCAAAACCTTGCAAGTTCTGTTTAAAACCAAAAAAAAAAAAATAAGAATTAAGACTTGTGCTTAATAGATCTAAGGCAAATCTCAACCATTTTCATATCAAATAGTACATTGCTTACATACCTTGCAGAAAATAAATTTTACCAAGAATGTGAAAGAAGAAACACTCTGGGCTGGATTAAATCCCTTATGACAACCAACATTTTTCACAGCACCTTTAGAAGCAATTGCTGCCCCAGCTGCACAACAGGGCTAAATTCTCTTTTTCTCATAGAGTGCCAAACAGTGGAATGCTAACACAGGTGGAAAAAGTGCACATTCACTGCAAGCTGGTTTTCCACATTGGGAGGGGGGCATGTATATTAGCTGCAAGAATTGAGAGTAGTTTAGCAATATAAGCACAGAGCTTGAAAAAGAAACAGTGAATGCACTGAGATAAGGTCTGAAAGAACAAATCAATCCAAAATTAAAATTACAGATCGTCCTTACTTTCTCTACTGTTTACTTAGAGTAGAAAGATTAAGAAATACTATTTTATTTTATTATTTCCATTCATAGACTGCAATAGCACCAGACAGTAGTGTAAAAACCACGCGTTAATTTTCTATCCCCTGCATTAAATCCATGAACAGATTGTGGAAACCTTGGATATTACAGCCAGGAAGTAAAAAAACAAAAGTCCTGTCAGAGGTCAACAAGAGGCAGCTCTAGCTTTCAATCCAAACCCAAACTGCACAAACCACAGTTGTCTGGACACCACCAGGCAGGGCTAGATGCTCTGTGCCTCACACAGCCGTGACTGCTATTTTGACATCAGCAGAGTAACAGCTTCTCAGAAAGCAAGGATGTGACCTCCAGATCCCAAAGCTGACTAAAACCAACACTACTGACACTGGTGCAGAAATCACTTGTCCAAATGTTATGACAGAATGTTGTTAGGAAGTGAAAAGCAGAACTGAGAATGGAGAGATCTCTTTTCCTAAAGAAAATGGAATAGCCAGACAGTCCCATGCTAGATGCCTTGCTCTGTTATTGCTCTCTCTATTTTAACAGGAAGACAATTCAAGAAACAATATACAACATGGAAATGGACAATCCAAAGAAAATTTATACACAGGAATACATTTTGTACATAAGCAGACATGATGCAGAAATACCTTTCTCATTCTCTATTTTTGTTTCATAATGACTAGCTTAAGTCAAGAATAAAATAAATTATCATATGCATCTGCATGACTAATTCCCAGTGTTAGTCAGCCTCAAATTAACTTCATCAGCTTCACTGGAGCTGCTTTTACTGATGTAAGCAAGATCAAAGTCTGACCAAAAATATTCTGTTTAGCCTTGGTTCCAGTTCAGAACTTTGCTTTCTGAAACATTTGTTCCATTTTTGCCAATAACTATAGTAGGTTTTAGAGCAGATAGTTATTGTAACTAATGTATATTTAAATGAATAATTATGAACAAGAATGCTCGCTTACGGTATTTCCTCACATCTGGAGAAGACCAGAAGCACAACAGCAGCTGTCTGATTACTGTCATGAATTTGTTGCTATTTATTCACTGAACGCTTATTCTTTTCTCTCCTGATGATAAATGGTCTGATGGAACCTCATACATTTCCCATCAACTTGCGTCATTGGTTAGTGAATTATTGAACAGGCAAATTGCATTCACTTGAGAAAGATAGTAAACAAAGTAACTACTCAATACATATTAATACCTTCATATTAATCAATACACATAAGCTACCTATTAAAGAAAGCCTGTTTTTCATACCTCTATAAGTTCACACGTGATCAATTACTGCTTCCTAGCAGCCTGAAATAACTTTGGGACAAGAATGACTGCTTTACAAGTTTCCCTGCTCTTATCCCCACCCAGTTTCTTTGTGTCTCCCTTCCCCAGTTTTTGTCACAAATTACGTCTGGGACAAAACAATTGCTCTATACCTCCTCCCCCATCTCCCTGCTAAACACATTAGCATTACTACGATGGCATTTGATGGTCTCAATTTAAAGATTTGACATGATAATGGACTGTGATAACTAAGTATTTTTCTGACACTTTTCAGGTTTTCTTCTTCTCCTTGGTCACTTTAATTTATTTTTAGTCATTTTTCTCTTGATAGACTATGCAGAATTAGGTAAATGCTGTCTCAATTCCTTGATTTATAATACATACACATTCAAAAGCTACTATACAAAGCATTATCATCACATACAACACCGCTTCAAAATGAATAGGATAGCATTAGGTTTGTTTGCACATTTAAAGGTAATCAACAACAAAAAAAAGAGTGTTACAAAACCAAACATACTTTGGGCTTTCACCAGAGAAAACAAATAGCTTTGAATGACAGAAGTTTAAAACAGTGAAGAATATGCAATGCTTTTCTAACACAGTTTAGAAGATGACTATTACTGAATCTGCAGTCCTTGAAGCTGTAATTCAAACTCTACTACCCCAACCACACAGCTCAAGTCAAAAAGTAACAAATCAAGCTGACAGAAAGCAAGTTGGCGAATTCTTATATGATTTTACATCACAGACAAACAAGCATAGATGCTAGTATGCAATAAAATGCATCAGTACTACTATTGATGATGCAAATATATTTTATTGCTGTCACTGGCTTTCACAGGTATGGTATGCTCACGTATTTTAATTCATTGGTCTCCCTAGCCCCTAACCGCTTTTCCTGCATTTCAGGGTATGATGCACTACCATTAATGTACTGCCCATGAGAAGTATGCAAGAACCAAAATATTCATAAAGAAGAAAAAACAAACACACACCACAAAACAAAAACATCACAGCACAAAACTATCCGCTATCCACCTATGCATTCACAGCAAGCAAGCTGCATTGTGCAAACTCAGAAAGAGTAAGCTGAGGGTTTAAAAGGTGACTCTAGTTAAAGGCACCAGACAAACTTTCACATATTACTATTACAAACAAGCCATATGTGTATTCATATTTGGGAGTTCCCCATTTCACACTACTTAAGAGAAAAAAGGTTATTCAAGCAAACAAAAGATCGGGTTGAAATGTGAGGAATTCCTGCATGTATTTACAGTACTACTGCCATAGTATTTAAAGAGAGAGGCTGAGCAGTGGTCTTAAGTTGAAACCTCAGATGCTGTGAACATCTGCAGATATCCTTCCGATTTTCCCCAGCCACCCCGACAGGAACTCAAAGTGAACTCTCCCCACCCGTGCTTCCTTCCCATGAGCAGGATGCAGGCCCCTGATGACACGGGGCCATCCTGCTGCAGTGCCCAGCCTGACCCCACAGAGGGGCAAAGGTACTCCTCTCCACCTCAGGGAATCTTTTCTACTGCGCTGCTGTTAAGCCTACATTATCTTCTGTGTCTCTAAAGAAGGGAGACAGAAATTTAACCTTTTGCTGTGCAATCACTTTTGCATATTTATAAAGCTTCATGAAACTAGAAAAAGAGCAAAGTACAGGGACAGAACTGTAACTCTGAATGTTTGCCAATGATTTTTTTTTACAGGCTTCTGATCACTTCTGTCACTCTCTCCTGATTTCTGTCCATTTGGACTCTAAATTTCTTGTGGCACTGCATCATGCTTACTCTGAGTCTCTAAACAGCATGCTTTGTATCGTCATGTTTCTATTCATATTTATTATTCCAGCACTTCAATTCTTCTAGTCAATCTCATGGAAATAAAAGCTCATATTTCTCAAGGAACAGACTGGACCAATACGGACTTACTATTAAAAGTACAGGTATTCAGACCTTTACTTATCTTTTTCATCTTGAGATAAACTGTCAGACAACCAGAACTTCCAGTCTAAAGCACAAAAACACATAGAAAACAGAAAGAATAGCGCACACAAAGCACACAGGGTTAAACCTGGACTATAATGCAGAAGTTTAACTCCAGCTCATATGGAATGGCAGTTTCATGGCCCAGAGACTCTATCCAACCCTGCTGAATATTAAACAAGTCAACAAAATTAAAGCCTTGTAAAACTAGCATGAACAGACACTTAACCTTATCATTTCCTCTACAGCTAGGTATTTGCAAGAAATGGTTTCACTAACTCAGTATTAAGGCCTAGAATTTACAGAGTGCAATTGAAAGGTTTTCACATTTGTTTTAAAAATAGCTGTCCAAGGTGCCAGTGAGGCTGCTATGAAACAGCTTCTCAGGAAGGTCTTAGGCTAATAGCAGAGTATTGCTTCCTACTGTGTTCACTGCAGCGATAGAAAAGAATATGTACTTATTATTTAAAAGCAGCTTCAACCTGTACCATCCTGTCTGCATGACAGAATCATTTAGAAACATATCAGTCTATGCAGAATCTCTAAAATGGCTTTGAATCCACTTCCTCTTCTCTGCATTAGAGCACCACGTATATTTCAATCTACTCACACTGTCCTCTGCTTCATTAGCATGTCACAATAATTTCAGAAACAATATTCATGTCACAGTGTGCAATGGCAGAAGAACCTGTGTAAGAACATTTTGAGCTACAATAAACAAAAGCAGTGAAGCGGACTGAACAGCCAGGACAGAGCAGCTACTGGTGCCACTGCTGCCAGCTGCTGTGACAAGCCCTGTACAGAGCAGCACCCTCCCCCAGCCGGCACACAGCCGACCAGCCACTGCTTTGAAGTTCATCACAGCCCCATAGTTACTGATCCATTGTTTTCTTTTTCCTGAAACAAGTTTTCTTGCCCATTTATGGCTTAGGTAACCACAAAAACAACCAACATTAAATGGCATCATTTCTCACCTCCGTAATATTTACACACAAACTTTGAGGTGATGGCTCGAATGCAAGATGTTTAATTTCTTGAAGTTACCTGTGTGTGCTACTAGCACTCATTAACCCCTAAGCAACTCAATATTTCATTGCATTCCAATAAAGAACAGATAAAAACAGAAAGTATTTACTTCTTAAACTTGTGTTTGCAAAGGAGACAAGTGGACTGTAATGGCTAAGTTTAGGCTTACCCCATAAGCATTCTATTACAGTGAATATAGAGAGCACACACATGTGTAGTCACTGCAAGTAAAGTATTCCAGCATACTGCTTTGGAAAGAAAGGTCTCAGGATAGTACAACAGTTTGACAGATGAACATTTAAAGAGACTCAAATCTCAGGGCCCCAGATCGTTACAGCTATTTTAAATTATTGCTGTAAACATTTAATATTTAATGAATAAACCTAATTTAACAACAATAACACCACTTATTTCCTTAGAGCTGTTTTGTATTCAATTATTTTTGATAAATATTTCTCCAGAGGTCTATAGAAACTCTCTGCAAAGATCCTGATAGGAATTTAACCTTTCACCTCTTCTCACACACGATTCATCTCTCTCTCAGAAGCAGGACGCAGGCACAGAAATGCAGGCATCAGCTTCCAGCTGGAATCACTGCTGGCGAGCCAGCCCACTGCTTCAGCCTACCAGGCAAGTACCTGCACCAGTTACCCCTCCCATTCTTAGCCCAGGTGCTAATTCAATAATTTGACGTGGTTTCAGCAGTTCTATCACACAAGGAAAAAATATATCTACAGTATAAAGAAATAAAACCTCTAAGCAGAAGCATAGAGCTTTCAGATGATACCCCCCCCCCAAAAAAAAAAAAAAAAAGAAAGTCTAGTGCAACATTGCCATAGGTTTTAAGAGGAGATGCAGCCTCAAGAGCTGTCAGAAACAGACAAACAGCTGCCCCACTCCTCTCCCTTTCCTGGGCAAAATTAAAAATAAATAAATAAATAGAATCAGTCCCTTGGGAGACTTCCAGGTATACAGCAGAGGTCATAAACATATGGATAGGAACATTTCCCTGAGAGCCTGTTGTGAAGAACCTCCTCACTAGATAGCCCATACTGTTTAATTTACAGTAGATTAGCCATACTTAATTCACCTCCTAACAAAGGATGCTCACACCCCAAAAAAAACCATCCAGCCATCATGGCCTTAAACACCTGCACAAATGGAAAGTCCCCTTCCTAACCTTATCCACCATTTCCCCTAATATAGCTTAACTTTTTGGTTAAGCTGCTCAGAGCCCATGAGGCCTGCTGGTGCCTCCTGTCACCTCCAGACACAGCAGAGCAGAACCGGAGCTTTCTTTATAGAAAGCTGGAACATCAGAACAGGGTGCTATAATGTCAGGAGTCACCTGGCTGGTCTGATCCAAGTTCTCCCATAGAATTCAGAACTGCAGGAAATTTGATCTTCCTACTCTCTCCAGAACCATTGCATCTCCCACCACCCATTCCCATCTAGCTCTATTGACCAACTTTCTGCCTATACCTGCCCTGCGGATTAGCTACAGAAGAGACCAGGTGATCTCCCTTTCCCCACCAGCCTTCAAAGTTTCTTCAAGATAAAATCTGGGGATGTATTTTAAGGTACTGATTATGTCTTTTCACTGGAGCTGAACAAGAGGTATTTGAACTTAGTAGAAACTGATAGCAAGGTTGCTTGCAGAATAACTAATTAGGCTGCATAAACAGTGACATATATGATGAAAGTAATATCTTTGCAGGGGAAGAGAAAATGCAAAGAAGAGACTCTTGTTATACTTATATATGTATCTCCTTGGACTAAGTGTACAAAAGAATCACACCAGGATTAATACCATTTAGATACCATACTACAAATAAACAGATCCCTAAAGAAGTACTGTTGTGAAATTGTACAAATGGCAAATGTAACACCTTCAGCTACAAATTTTCAAGAACTTTTTATTGTGTTATCAAAAACCACTAAAGGTGAGATTTGAAATTTGAATCCAAGTTGCCATATTTAATTACTAAATAAGTCTTGGACTAAATCCTCTGAGCTGATTTTAATAATTGAAGAATTTCCTCCTACAAATCCTTCCAGAGGAGAAAACTCATATTTAATATAACTGTATGGCTTTCTGATCTCTATAACATGGAAGAACAATTCATAATTGCAAAAAGTTATAACAACTCTGGAAAAAAATCTTTGTTTTATTTATTATTTGTATTTGTGACATTCCTTCATTGCTTATCTTGCTGCACAGTTGCCCTCCTACAGTCACATAGTTCCAGAGAGGCTTCACAGTTTTGAGTAGAGTTAGGCTTGAATTAAATCCCCAGATTTTACCACTCCCAGAGTCTGACTTTCATTACAGAGCTGAGTTTGGGGTTAAACCTCATTAACAACACCTGAGACTTTAAAGAAGCTGAAATTCTAAACTAGTGAATGACTTTCAGCTAAAGCTCAAGCCTAGTTTTTCAGCATGGTCAAGACAAGACTTACTTATTTGAGGGTATTTTGCTATAGCAGGACCAAGATATCATTGTTAAACTGGTTTTACGCTTTTTAAGCAAACACAAACTTTAGGTTAGATTTCTTCCAAGGTATGTAAAGCAGAAAAATACCTAGGTATTCTAAAAGTTAAGCTATGCTAAGCTAAAACAATCACTTCCATCTTCTGGTAAATGGGTCTCCCTCAAATACACTTAAATGCAACTGCTCAGACTGCTACTGTCAACTTAGTGCTTTTTAGATTAAAAAATGAAATATTCTGCTTTACTTCAAAATCCGTAGAAGTCAGTGAATGATAGTTAATTGCTCAGTCATGTAGTGTGTACAGCTGGAGAGCCAATAATGCCCGTTCCAGTTTCCCAAGCTTGTTTTAAGTATGTTCTCATGGGTCCTTCTCTAATTCCCTCCGCTCCATCCCTTCACCAGACATGCATCTCTCTGTCTCCTGAACCAATTTGTTCTATTTTTGTTAGCACTTTAGATTTAAGGTAATGATGAGACTTTTGTCTATGGTCTCTAGGCAGCTGAAAATCTGGGTCTGGATTCTTTCATCTGATTCATGCATGCTAATGTGCCTGCGCTGAGCCCCACTGTTTCCTGAGAGGGTCCTAATAAGAGGAAGTTGCTATACATATATATCCACTTGCAAAAAAAATCAGAAGCCATGTTTTCAGCGTATGAGTATTTTCAATGTTTAAGATGCACAAATGCCTCTTTCAACATCAAGATAACCTAAAGGAGCTTCTCATTTTACTAAAAACCAACCATTTCCATACATATGTTAAGTACTTCAAAGTGCTCATAGATTACTGGGTACAGTATAGTTTCATTCATTTATATCTCAAGACTATTTTTACATTAGAAGATCATCAAAAAAAGCACAGACATGCTAGGAATTTAATGCAGATACACAAAGGGTATTTTTAGTGCCCTTTAAGTGGCGTATTCTAGAAATCTAAAAGGTAAATAATCTAAAATGCTTCTCCAGGTACTTTTAAAAAATCTCACTATTCAAAAAATATTCCTCATTATGTAAATATTCACATTAGAAATAAGACTTGAGAATTCATATGCTTCAGGCTCTCTGACAACAAAATTTCCATTTCAATTAAAAAAACACTATGAAAAAAATCTACATTTTTTCCCCCTCCATAGCACTGCAGAGCTCTGGGCAGGACATCACTGCATACAGTTGAAAATTCATTTGTAAGCCTCATATTTTCTTTACAAAAACTGAAATGAGCTGATTTTTGCTACAGCCAGATGTCTGCTATGTGGTACAATGCACGTTAATCATGAGATGTTTTATTTGCATCTTACAATTCTCTTCCAGATTAATTTACTGAATAAAAGATTAGCTGGAAAGTCTATTAATAGTTTTGAGGTATCAGGTCAAAGCAAAAGAGGAGACCACTTGAATTTGGACATTACTATTATGCACTAGCAGTACCATACATAGGCTGAGAGAGAGGCACAATCAATGTTTCTAAACAAACTAGTGCTCAGGAAATCTTTCTCTCCTGAGGTATTGCACCCTTGCTGTAACTTTTTTGTCTCTTGTCCTTTTATTATAAATTTCTTAGCGGAGCCTGGTTCCACATTGTCTCTAGCCCTCCATTCCCCTTTCTGAGACTGGCAGAATTGTTTCCCTTCAAATGGTGCATTTTTAATTAAAAAGTTATTTTTCTTTTATAGCCAGTAGATAAAAAGCCTACTTTAAGAAAATCCTTTACAGACAGTTACTTGGGCAATGATACTGACAAACAAATAATTAAAAAGGTGGGCAGGACACAGGTGTTGAGGTATGGCTCAGTGACTGGGTCTATATTTATAGCAGATGCTCTCAGAAACTGCAAAAACTGACAAAGGCCAGAGAGCAGCAAAAAGGCCCAAAGGTAAAATAAACTGTTATGTAATGCTTTAAGCAGTCTACTGAAGTATTACATCATTAAATGGGAAAATTACAACAGAGCAGAAAAGTTAATTCTTTGTGAGAGATCCTGTCTCACTGTTGTTGCAATTGGCAATAAGAAGTTTTTCAGGGAGCAGCATATCAGTACTCCAGAAATACTCAGACAGTACAAACATACATCAGCACTTGCAACTTCACTATTATTTAAGGAATTACAAAGCAAAACCCTTTCAAGAATAGTGGTATCCAAAGAACAAAAACAAGGTAAAAATAGTGCAGGACTTATTTATGATGTTGTCATGGCTTAATTTTTTTTTTTTTCTAAAATAAATTACAAAAAGGAAACTCACCTCTCCCTTTCCAACAGCAGACTTGTCAGCCAGCAAACTCAGAGCTGAAGATCTTTATCCCAATGAGGCTAAATGACTAAATTGTGATTTAACTATAACCTAATTCAAAAGGAACTGCGCTTGTATAGCCTTTTCTATTGTTTATGCAAGCACAGGCCAGCTGAGAAAAAGCATTAGCTGCATATGATTCTGGATTCCTGATTATCCATACATACTACAACAAGCATCATAACTGCGCTCACCAAGTTAACATGCTAACTGTTCTTCTATCAAGCAAGTGCTACAGAGACAACAGAATTTGGAAGCATAGCAAAAGAACCAAGACCTTTAAGCCTCCTCCATAATTGGTAATCCAATTTGTTTTCTTAAACATTTGTGTAATAGCTGCACAGAAAGGCTATAACCAGTCTACTCTGTTGTTTTTGTGACTGTACAACTAAAAATTTTGTCCTTATGAGGAATTAAATTCCCATAATCTATTCCCATAATCTCTCATTTAACTCAGTCCCTAAACACTTTACAGATATATTCAGACATCAGGTATACTTTTCATGAAAATTCCCTCCTACACTCACATCAGACCAGCCTCTAAGATGAATATGCAAAGTATATTTTCCAGCTAAGCAAAGTTACATTTTACACAGTTCAATACAAATTATTTCAACAGCCACAAACAGCAGTTCCTCTAGAAGGAATGAAACAATTAGGAATTGCTACACTTAGTGGAAATACATAATAATTTATAATATCATGTCTTCATGAAATCAAACCTGTATACGCTGCTCTGCATCCAGGAAAACAAAATACTGCAGCATATATTGAAGATACATCCTAGAACACACTCCCTCTACTACCTCAAAGAGGGAGCTATGGGCTATATGTGGCTTAACAGTAAAAACTGAGTGAAATTTAATTATTCCCTTTGTCTGGATGACAAGAACAGCTGCAGGGGACAAGGACAGAGTAGCAGGCAGCAGGGTTGAGTAATCACTAGCTCTTTTGCAACCCACAGTGGTATCCAGACCTTATAACCCTCAGCTTGAGCCATTCCCTCATGCCCAGATCAAAAGTACAAGCTAATTCAGCACCAGGAAGTAACTGGTGATGCTACAGGAGGGGTCATATTCATGAAGCTTAATAAAAACCTGCATGGAAAGATTTATATAAGACTGCAGCGCAACTGCTCACAACAGGGAGGGAGCAGCAAAGATCTGACACCCTGTATATCAGCAGTGTGGAGCAACAGATGAGTCCTACAGAAACAGAGGGGAACCAGAAATTTTTACTTCTTTAGCATTTGGTTTATACTTTTTTCAAAGGGAAAAAATGACTACAAAAAGAGATGTGCAACTACTTTGCAATGTTAAAAGCTCTGCTGGTAAAGCAGAAGCTACAGATCGTATGGTTAGGAACATAACAGTTACTTTTAGGAACCCAAAGGCTTATGTTCATCATCAGTGAAACCTAGGGAGACAAATCAGTAGCATAAATGCAATAAGCATTTTGGGTCTTATTTGTCAGCCTAAGCCTTCATCTAAACCCTGAAAGCCTGGTGTCATTTTTGGCTGGAAGGAGTGCTTCCTCTAAGCTGCTAGAGAAACTAAGTACTCAGCTGCCTGAACATGCCTGCTTCTGCTTATCTTTTCCTTCTGAACTGCAGGGACTCCCTACAAGGTGGTATGAGTGCTGAGTGGTTATGGCTGGTACTGAAGGCTCACAGATCCAATACCACTTCACTGCTGAAGAATGACAAGATGTTTGTGCTATGGCCAGTTTTGCCTTTTATAAATTTCCTAGCAGTGAGAAGCAGACAGACATGGGGATTAGATAGCCAGGTGAAAATTATGAGATCTTGCGAGAATGTCACAAGTATGTGTGACAGACAGAGGCCCTTTCTGCAGTATTGACTATAAAATGGTCTGAAATCCTGCAGTGGAACAGTTTTGTAACAGGGTTACAAAACCAGTTACAGACAAGAGAAGCAACACGAAAAATCAGTCACCGCTTACCATAGTCATATTTGATTTCAGTAATTTTGGAACAACAGAGTTATTCTCTCTATTCAGGAAACGTATTTTGTAAAAGCTATTAACTATTAGCAATCCAGAACTGTGGACAAGACAAACAAGCTAACCAATAAAGGTATCCTCATAGCAGTTACACAGTGCAGATCATTCTTGCCACTGATGGCTTAGTTCTAAGCTAATTCTAACAACTGGGAACTGAGGAATAAGGTCATGGTCCAATACTACCATGCTAAGAAACCCCAAATGCTTTAATCCTCACACAACAAGGATGCAGTGGATGCTCAGCAAAAGCCTAGGGAGGCAACTATTGCTAACTTTTAACAGCTGGCAGTAGCTCAAGTCATCATGACCTGTACTTTATGAGTTATTGCTGGACAGCTCCCAGATGAGCTACGTTAATAAAGCTGTTGGCTAATTAAGCAACATCCTTTGCATCTTGTTCTCCCATGTCTCTGGGAAGATCAATGCAAACCAAGGGAACTCAAGAGGGAATCATTAAATGCATCTGTGAGCCATGCCAGTTCAACAAACAATTAGACACACGATGTGCCAATCAGTAAAACAAACCAACTTTATAGTTATGATACTATCAGCAAGGCTTTCCTCAAGTGTACTTCCAATTAATTATAAAACATTTCTACATGAACAGTGGCATCTCTATCTACTTTAAACACCATTAACAGTGTCAATAGACTAGTTTCTGTAAGTAAACAACATTGCTTTACTCTTGGTGGGGAAGTCTTACTCCACTGAAACTTTCATCTGTGCCATTCAGCAGTATATAGTTATATTGATATAGTTATCACCCCTGGAGGAAGTCAAAGGGAAATATGGATAAACATTAACCAGGACAATAAGGTTCCATAAGAATCAGCAATTAACACATTTTAATGAACACTAAAGACACACAAAGAAAAGGAAAAAAAAAAAAAGAAAAAAAAAAAGAAAAAAGTCAACATACAACACACCTCAATGATTTTAAGAAATCTGTTCAACTATTGAGTTCAAAAAACAAAATGAGAATTACCCATGCTATGAATGTCAAAACCTTTTACAAAGATTGATGTTGCCATTTTCCAGCTAAGCACGCTTAGCCATTGCCCAGATGGGTGCAAAGTTTGCACAGCACTGCATTTGCCGGGCTGGAGGCTGGCCCAAGCAGATACCGTATTGCTGAGCAAAAAAGGGACCCCACATGCTCCCTCCCTGTACAGCTGTCTCAGCCTGCAGACACGCTCACACTATCACTGTGTTCAGAGCAGAAAGACAGCTGCGTCATGAGACTCACAATGTTTTCTAGGTGGTTCACATCGAGAAACAGTCTTAGACTGTAAGCACAACTGGTGTGCTTCCATGACTAACATTCATCCAGCTCTGTGATGCACCAGGAGCAGATCTGTAATGTTCTCTAGCATAGGCATGGCCAGTGGGGCTCAGAAATGAGGGTGTGTATTTACAGAACCAGAGAATTTCAAGGTTGGAAGAGACCTCAGGATCATCAAGTCCAACCTCTGACCTAACACTAACAAGTCCTCCACTAAACCATATCACTAAGCTAAGCTAATTTCCTCATTTACAGGTGCCACTAGGAAAAGCTAATTACTAAATGCAATTTTATCCACAACAGTCCATCACATCTTATAAGCCTTTGTTTGTACCTGATAAATGCATCTTATAAAATAAAATATTCATGTTTAATACACGGTGAAGAAGGGCTTTTAGAAAAAGCATTAATAAGAATAGAAATGAAGTGGTACCACCTGTGAGTCTAGGTGAGTCTCGCATCTCCAAAACAATGCAAAAAGGACTTGTAAATGGGAGCCTATTCACATCACTGTACTGTGCTACTTTGGGATCAAATGGCCAGTAGCCAGAGGAGCAGTGCATGTAGCAGGACACTGGTCTTATAACATTTAGACACAAGTCTCGTGCTATAGATCCTGGAGAGTAAATACAGAAAATACATTTGTCCCATTTTGTAAAAGCACTGACACAGAATAAAACAAAATAAAAACAAACTCCTCCCACCACTCTAGACGGTCTAAAAATATTACAACATATGGACCAGGTGGAGTTCTTAGTCTGCATCAGCAAAGGCAAAACATTTGTTTTTACTTGCAAGCTTTCTACTTTTTTGTTTTTGTTTTTGTTTTCTGCACTGCCTTAAAGCTTTTCACTTGCTGACATAGATCATTTATCAAAATGTATTTGAAGAACAGAAGAGTAACGGTCAATCCAAGCAGTTTCAGTGGCTGGCTGTGGTTGTTTGGTTTGCAATGTTATTAACAGCTGTAACAATAATAATCTAATAATCCGCAGCCATGTACCTTAGCACCACCAAAAAGTAAATTCAAATCAATTTAAAGGACTTCGGATCATATGCAAACTCACTGGGTCTCAGCTCCTAAATTCGCTTCAGTCTTCCATTTAATCAGAAGTCAATTTACAGAGATGTTAGAGGAAGATACATTGGGATGATCTAACACCGATATTCCAGTATCAAATACCTATTTCAATCAATATTTCTTGGTAATAATAACAACAACAGAGGTATGAATCTCAAGTCCCTGTTTCATGTAAAAGGAGCTACCAACAATAAAAATGTCACGGCAGAGGGATTTCCCCCCCACACACTTGTTTATTTACTGTACTTGGAGTTCACTAAGAGTTTTCCTGTGAAATAAGTTTGTATCAGATTTATTTTGTGATTCGCTGAGTTTGTTTATCAATAACCCATGTATTTTCAGTGATTTCACATCGGGTACAACTTAACAACAAAAGAGAAAACCACCCTCAGCATAGCTGGGGGCTGGAATATTGGCTACCAAAGCAAAACAGAATACAGGTTCAACATCTGCATAACATTTTATTTTTATTTTTTAAATAACTAATATAGATTAGATCAAATAGTAGGAAGGAATGAGGTATATTCTTTCCAGGACAACCAACAGTATAGTCTTTGACTATCAGAGTTCCCTGATACAGTGTAAGGATTTAAAGTTGTGCTTTTCGCTTCCATCTGCCTGCTTCTAATCATGAGCCTAACACTTGGTCTGGGAGGACAACTAAACCTCCCTTTACCATGTGAAGTCTTTAAAGAACCAGCACCAATACATTTTAGATCTTAAGATTTCCATACTTCATGTTACCACAAGATAAGGAAATCTGTCCAGGCAGAAATTTCATTCAGGTGGCACCTACTTATTTTCTTCTCTCTAAGTGAGTCTTTCTTATGGTAGAAGTTACAACAAACTGAATGCAAGAACCACCAGTTTTAAAACGATGGTTCGTCTCACCAAACACCAATTTGGCAATAGCTGCCTTTCCATCCTTACATTTTAGGACACATGCTCACATATTAGAATTTGCCAAATGGAGCTCTTGTCCCTTCTAGAGAATTGTATCGTTTTGTTCTGCAGACAAAGGATTATAAAACATGCTGTATTGAAACAAGAATAACGATACTGATAGAAGTCACTTATGCACTGAGATAATCCTACAATAGGATCTGTACCTGGAGCTATAAGCATAGTTATTTCAGGGGAAAACAAAACAAAACACACACACACACACACACACACACACAGGTAAAATGGCTAAGCTGAAGCACAGTGAGTATTGTTGATACTATTTACCTTAGCAAACACAGGATTCAAAACCAAAAATTGAGATACACATGCAACAGTGAACACAGAAAGAAGAATATATCATATAACACAGCTACACTCTTTTTTTTATTTTTATTTTTTTTATTTTGTCACTAAATATAATTACTTAGCAACTGATTCCTTGCTTCATACTTTCCTGCCCTGTTTTTCTTATCTTCCAAAACATCCAAAGATATCACTAAGAACAAAGTAAGCTTTATTGAAAGGTTAGAGCAGAAATAGAAACTTGGTGCATGTTACTTACAACTAGAACAAAGAGGTGTGAGGAAGTGGCAGCTCCTTATACTGTATCACTGCTCAAATCAATTATAAAACATATATAGGGAAGCCAAGATCTAAACAACAAGTTTTTGTTGTAAAAGCTACATTTAAGAAGGTGTGCACTGAAGGAAGAGAAACAGCAGGTTGGAAATGAAGACTGCCTGAAATTAATGGAAAACTTACTCAGGCCTGACACATCAGGAAAATTGTTCAAGAACACTTCACGCACGTGGAAACAGTCTCAAATCTCCTCCAAGGTCAGCAGGATTTGGGCTGAACTGTAAGGAAAGGCAACATCTGAAGCTCCCAGTAGCTACATGTTCTCAGGTACCCTAATGAGCAATTTTTAGACTTATTATTTAATATGAAAGGAGTCTGCTTTTTATTCCCCCTGCCTCCAGCAGATGAGTAACTGCTATTCACTACTTTCAGAGAAAAGTAATTTTGAGGTGTACAGGATGTTTTAATTAGGCCAACACTGTTTAATGCTTTGTATTAGCTATTGATTTATTAGTTCCAGTTGAGGATGTAAACTTATTATTAATTTCTACTAAGCCAAATAGCCAAAGGATGAAACGTATATTGCAAGCTGATGATTTTCTAGAAAAGGCAACTAGAGAGGAAAGCTTCCATTTTACAGTTTTCCAGGTGAAATAGCTAAACAACTGCAGCCTCAATTCAGCAAGAAACTTCAATGCCAGATTAGTCCTACTGAGCAATGTGATTACTGCCAGTCAAGGAAGGTGCTTATGCACATGCTTTTGCACATCAAGTTGCGTGGTAGCTTGTAAACAGAATTCATCATCAGTGGCAGCTACTCCCTATGTTAAAACACTCACAGTTTTTTATTCCAAATCATTATGCATAAGATAGTGTGAATAACGATATTTCAAATCAGACCCTCCTCTTTGGCATTTAGTAGACTCAGAGATGCCAGACACCCTTTCTGTTGACCTCTTTAGAACAGAGCATTATGATCAAATGTGTTGGAGAGTGCCCTACCGCAGAGGTGCAGACGGTGCTTGAGATTCCCTCTCCACCAAAGGGCAAGGTTACATGAGGGGTTTTATGCAGTGATGGAGACTTTCCACATTTGGGCTATCACACACAAAGAGGATGGGTGCTAGTGGCTTTTCTTCCTCACTGTACCTCACCATGCCCTAACTTTCTTTACAGCTGAAGCTTTATGAAAATTTATGAGTAGTTGCCAAAGAACACACTCTTCAGAGGGAGAGCAAATACATTATGTTTTAAAGAAAAATGTGCCCAAGTCTCATTATTACTCAGCAGTCATATACTGAATGCTTACTAGCATATTTATAAAACTTACTAAACTCAGCAGGTTTGCCTACTAGTCCTCACAGGCTTGCTTCCAGCTTCTGGGTGAGATTTCAGAAATAGCTTTTATGTGTTTGGAAATTTCAACCACCCTTCATTGCAAATGTCAGTTCTAGGAAGAAGACAGAGTCCAGAGAACTGCGGATATTTGCTCGTGTAACAGGCAACAGATGATCTTTTTGTATTCCAGAGACTCACAGGCAAAGTTGATATAACAGGATTTTCACCCATTAGCAGTTCCCCATTGCATTCCTACTCTAACAGCTCCTGTTTTCTCATTCATTTCTTTGGCAGCATCATGCTTCCAGTTCCTATGCACAACTCTTATATATAATCCCATCACATAACACTCATCCTACAGCCATGAATCTGACTTCTGACCTATAGCAGTCTGGAGAAAGGACGTGAAAGGCATCACAAAACAGCTTCCCCTTATTTTTAGTTTTAATATGAAATCTCATTTGGAAACTCCAACATGTTATCTGTCATAAAATTAGAAGTATCCATCCATTGATCCAGGTAAAATAAAAGTGGGGGAGATAATATGAACAGAAAGGAATCCTAAGCAATGCTACTCAACAGAGAGGTAAAATGAAACAAACGGCCAAACCACTTGAAACAGCAACAGTTTACCCATGCAAAGCATACACCACCACCACCAACTACTTGGAGCTATATTAAGAAAGAGCCCATTTTTCAGATTTATGCAAAATGGATATGGGAGCAATGCTTAGAATTAGAATAAGCCTTATAATTTATTGTTTTGAATCTTATGTATTTATCAGATTTACTTTCAAGGCAAGGTCTGTAGCTATTTGCACTTAGGACTTGTTCCACTCCCCGATTTGTACAAAGATAAGTAATAAGACTAAACCATAATTATCCATTATTTCACCCAGTTCAGCTAAACAGAGCAGCAGCAACAAAGCAACAAAGCTAAGTAAATGAAAGCTCTGCCACATCAGTATCTTAGTCTAACTGGTGAATCAATGTATATGTTTATAAACATGTTTTGCTTGCTTACTAAATACATTTTGAGATTTCTGCCTCATTTTTTGATGGCTATACATCAAGCTTGGCTGAATGAGTCTGTATTTATGAATGTGGGGAAGGATTGATAATGAGGACAAAAAAGAGAGGAAGAAAGACCATCTCTATAAAGCCACCCTCAATTGTAGGGCAATCTGCCCAGCATAGGTATTTTTAAACCCTAAGTGCTGAAAATACTGTAATTTCAACCTTGATGGCAGACTGTTTGTTCTAAACTCTTTGCTGAAATAGAGAGTACTCCTCATGTGAAGTCCTTGCTTCTGAAGCACACTTTGAGAAAGCAGAACTCCACCAACATAGATGAAATTCCTGCATCACACCACTCAGCTGCGCAGTTCAGTTGCCCATACCCTAAGTCACTGCTGTCATATATTCAACCAATGCCTGGTTAATAATTCAGAAGTACAAAACTATAATGCATCACTTTCAGAATTTTGCATATACATCTCTTCTAATTTAGAACTTTTTTCAACAGCAGACCTCTGAACTGTTCAGAAATTCTTTTTGATGGCCACCTGTTGCACTGTTTTGTTTAATTTTCCTTTGATTAAGACAAAAATTAGCTGTGGCTGGAAAGAATAAATTAAGAAAAATAATCTCCTATTTCTTATCAGTAAAAAATAGCAGAATTTTCTTTAAATGCTCTTAGCCTTGTATTGAATAATTATACTCATCATAAATTAGTATTTTTTAAACAGTGACATAAAGTTTCCAAAGCGCTACATATAATTTTTCCACACATCACATGCAGGAGTTAGGTGAGCAAACAAAAAAGCAATCAACTTTGAAGCCTTCCTTTAATGTTTGTCAAATCAAACATTAAAAAATAGCATAGAGAGAAAAGAGCTGTTTTCCCAAACAATGTGTTATAAATACTGCCCTTGTTCAGTCCCAAATTTAAAACAATGCCAAGGTTCCTGACTGAAGAGTGATTGGGAATTCCAAAGGCTCAGCTGCCAAAACGGAAAGAATGTGTGGGGTAACACATTTAATCAGCATCATAAGACCAATGTGTCGTCTAGCTAAAAAAAGTACAAGCATCAATTTGCAATTCAGCCTCCCCAGCTGGTGAAAAGAAACAAGAATGTCCAGGAGATGATATTTGTACCATGGTAGATTGGTTTGGGTGCCTTAAAAAAAAAAAAAAAAAAGATATAGAGAGAAACCAAACATAGCAAAAAAATAGGGCATTGCATCTGTTTTTTTTTTTTTTTTTTTTTTTTTTTTTAACCATACTTTCAGTCAGCCTCTATCAGTAATTCTTTCTTTTACTTCCTTTTTGGCAGCTTAAATGAAAACAGGAGCAAGCATTGATCCCCTTTCTTCCCCCCCGCCAAGAAAAAAAAAAAAGGGTCAAATACTGCTCCACAGAATATCAGTGGACAAAATACATAAAGCTGCATCAGACCAGAGGTCAAGAAACAGTGTCATTACACAAGAAACATACAGAAATCAATTTGGAAAAAATTAACTTTGGAAACCTCAGGGGCAGGAGAGAATCGAGCTATGAATGCCTCAAATTCAGCACATTAAATGACTTTGAGACAAAGATTTAATCTGAATGTTCAGCAAATAGGGAAGATACAAATTACTATTGCTGTTTCAAATACTAATGTCATCTGTCTATCAAAACATTACAAGTTCCAAAGTTTTGTTACAATATTTTATTACTTCTAAGTGGTAAGAACAATGAAAACACAAGAGCTCCTGAACCTACAAATAAACCAGCTAATTAACTGCAGAACTATAACCACTGAGCTACCCACAGAGTATTGATGGACAAGCATAGCTTTAGGCATGAATTATAACTCACAAATCCTCTTAGACAAATTCCTCTACAAGCTAGGGAGCTCTGTGGCATGATGTGAACACCAAATTTGGAGTTCTCATAAACTGTCTCATAAAAGGTAAGACTAGTTTCTGACATGTTTCAAGATATGTACATCAGCTTTAAAATACAGATTAGCCTAATTTTTCTCCCATATTCTCAATTTTGTTGCATTGTAAAACACCAGCAGTTTCTGAGGAGTTTCTTCATTTACATGCGCACATACACAAAACCATACACTGCATATTTAGTATATTTTCTTTAATGTGCTCCCTGGGAATGCATGCCAAAACTTTGGCATTACTCTACTGACTGACCAGTGAAGCATCCTGCCAAAATCCTGAGAAGTGACACTTTGACACTTCCTTCAAATTTTGCAAATGTTATTTAAAGTTAAATGTACACTGGGTGCGGATGTGTGAATTCCTGAAAACAGAGAAATTAGCCCTTCCATAAAGGAGGAAGCATTTTGTTAAATCAGTATGGTGGGCTCTCAAAGAGCAAGGTGGACTCTTAGGGATTACTTAATTTTGGAGACATTTCTGACTAGTTTTTCCTGTTGCTTCTAGTACACTTAAAAGACTAGGAAATTGTCTTGAAATGCCCCCTCATCTACTAGCAGCAATATTTTTCTTCCTATTCTAAATAATATCTATTGCTTAAAAAGCATGTTCAAACATAATCTGAAAATCCATATAAACATGACAAACATACTATCTCATTTCTAACAGGGAAGGAAAAGTTTAAAACAAACGATCTTTTAGAGCAAGAGCAAGAAGAGTTCCAGAATCCATCAGAAACTTTATACCCTCTGTAACTTCAGCAGAAGTGGACAGAAAACAGACAGGCTATCAGTTCTCAATAATATTTACCCAATTTAACATTTTACAGACAAAAACCAAATCTTCTATTGCCCTGAAAAGTCTTGAGTGCTTTGATAAATAGTTCAGTTAAAAACATGGAAATTGTTAAGAAGTGATAATTTATTAGTGAAATCCTTATATATATATATATATGTGTGTGTATATATGTACAATTTTAATCCCATTGATGTAGCTGACCTTCAAAAATAAAACATGGTGCTTTAGAGTGTCCATTCCAGTTTTTATAATGAGCATAGACCTTCCTTCTTCTGACTTCATAATTCAATTTGATAATTTTATACCTTTTATAAGACTACAAAATGCTCATCCCACAAGAGAATCCAAGGGGTATCCATCTCTACAGTTTGGAACTCAAACACAACTTCTACAAAAAGTATTTTGCCCATTTTTTGCTCAGAAAACACATACTGTCTTCAAAGAGGACTCCACATAGTTCTCTGACACAAAGCCAAGAGGTTTCTTCAAAAAGGCAGGCAGACTTCAATAGTCAGAGAAGTGGTACAGTCCCACCTTGTACACTTCATTACAGATCAGAACACCAGGAATTGCAAAGTTTCCCAGTCTTACATCATTGGACATCATTTACTACTTGTCATTTATTCTGAAAAATAGGTAGAACTGACTCAAGGGCCAAAATGCAGCAAGTGCTGAAACATTATCCCGAATATAGTTATGTGCGGCTGTGTAAATAGTCTGGACATAAATAGAACTCATCTTCAGATAAAAAAAATACCTTCTCTAACATAATTGCAGACCTGTCTACACTAGTGTGTACAATCCCATCACTATGGCAAAGAACAGGAACTGTTTTAGAAAACATATATATATGATAACAGAAGTGTGCATTGGGAGTCAGATGAAAAGCAAAATGAATCCTTTAACCACTCATCCAAGGACCAAAAAAATAAAATAAGTACATAAACTTGATTGTTGCCATAGAGATTGCGTGGAGGCTTTCAAATCTCTTCTAGCACCATGTTTGCTCAGTGATCTGTCCCCAGATATAGATTATTCCCTTTATTAGTACAGTGCTTTCCACATCTTGCCTGTCAGCTCAGTAAGATGTCACAGGTAAAAATCTCTTCTGATAGCAACAAGATATTTCTCAAGAGCTGTTTGATTAGAGAACAAACATTAAGAACAACTAAACAACAGCATTTTTTACTTTTTAATCTGGATTTTGTTTTTAATTGTTTCAGAAGTTAATAGCTCATCCTAGAACATGGCAATCATATTATCAGTGGCAGGCAATAACATATTTACTAGAAAGTTAGATCACAGTGTCCAGAGGTGCTGAAAAACTCATATTAGCAACCCCAGTCAGACAGATTTCCTTCGCTGCACCATTTGCTAATGTTGGGATGAAACATCCCTCTGAAATTCACGCACCTAAATATTCATCTACTGAGTCCAGCAACCCCCCTCCAATTGCCCATTAGTTTTTCAAATGAAAAGTTTAAATGATATTTTGATTTCCACCTGATTCCACCTTTTGAAAAGCCTGGAGAGCAACCAAATGGAAAATTTTTGTTGTTGTTTACTTCTGCAGAAGGCAAGGCACAGCCTCCAGAAGTGCTGGCTGCTTTCCCTTCATATTCCCTGTACTGAAGAGTAAGAACACATAAGAAGATTTTAACCTTGTCTGAGCATACCAACGTTTAACCCATTTTGGGATATTTTTACTATCCAAGAAGGAATGAACTTAGGGGAAGCTGCATATTTCCCTGCCCCACTACAGATGAGAAAGCTTAGGTATTCTGTCTCCATATGTTTGGTGGTATAAAACATGAAAGTTCAATGGAGGAAACAATTCATGCCAAAACATGCATAATATGTTACCAATGGGGAAGAAACAGATTTATTATTTTTCACTACTGCACAGAGTTGTTAATTAGGTTAGTACAGGAGGTGACATCTGGTCTAATAATGACACATCTCCAAAGAAGTGGAAAAAAAAATTCTTAATTAAGATGAAGAATCAGATTACAGACCAGATAATAAAGATAATAAAGAAAATAAAAATGTTTGGGAAGAAAGAAGATTTAAAAGTCATTGAGGAACTCAAAAAGGGACTGACCCTAAGCCAGTGTGTGCTACCAGAGAGCTACAAGAGGCCCCTCTGCAATAAAATCAACTGTCTTACCCGTGAACACTAAAATCAGGAGTAGGTCCAAACTGGGAAGGGTCTGTAACAACTATTAGACAGTAGTTACTATTTTACCTTTCCTTGCACACAGAAGATACAGTGTTCTGGCTCTTTGGAAGCTATCACAGCATACAACTCGCTGCTGTCACTGCTATTAAACCCCTTCATGTGCAGGGGAAAATAATTTACAAGCTAATGACTGTACCAGTATTATCTTTGCCAGGACACTGGCTCTTGCCAGCATGAGCAGACAGATCATCACCAGACCTCTGTACCTTACCTCAGTCAGAATTTGCTCTGAATCCTATACTCACTCTGCACTGTCCAACTCCATGAAAAGAGACCCTAGATGTCAGTGCAGCTTCTCAGTGGATTACTCTCCTTTGCCCTGCACCTCACTGTAGGGACCCTTCTGTAGCACTGCACTCAGAGAGGCTCTGAGGCTGGCCTTCTGATGCTACCATAAGGTACCAAGTTACCATAGGCAACTGTATAGCACTGCTACAGACATTAAATCATTTTATGTGCAAGGAGGGGACAGGCCAGAGCATGAACATCTGAAGCAAAAGGTCTTAAGTAAACCCCAATTCTAACACAAGTGCTTAATCCCATGATCAAAGGATTAATTGTCTCAGTTTACAGCACATGGTTTAACTAGAACACCGTCTGTCTGAAGTTTTTCTGATTACTAGAAGAGCCTAGAAGTAGATTAAAACATATGCTACTACAACGTTAGAACAATAAAGCAGCCAGACTTATTCAGAAAATTATGAAACAATTTACATCATCTTTTTCTATTCAAGTCACACATTTTAAGACTGATCTCCTTTATGAAACCCACAGAGCTTCTGTTGCAGTGTTAGGGGAGTAGCATCAATACCCTAACCTGGTAGCTGACTGTACTGAGAGATTACTCAGAAGGATCTCTGTGAAGAGCTGCCTGGAAGCAAATGATTAGGTGGAATCTCTCTTCCTAAAAAGTTAATTTTAAAAAGTGTTCTATTACAGATGTCAAAGCACACTATGTCTTGCAAATCTTAATTCCAGAGGATTTGTAAGACAGTATGCTTTGACATAAATTAGTATTATGTATATATGCATAGTATGCTTTGATATAGTATTTGCACTCCAGAAGACAAAATATACACACAAGGCTCAGTTAATAGACTGAACTTCACTCCATAACTTTCCTCAGTTGGGAAGTACTATTACTAGATATAGAATGATCTAATTAAAGATGGAACAAGTGTATAAAGATGGAACATGTACATATCCTACTGCTCTTTTTCCTATGGTGTACTTGTACCTTATTAACATTTATGTTACTCCTATTATGTACACACAATAGATGAAGAAGAGTAGAATTTTTCATCATGGTAAGTATTTTTCAGATCTGTGACAATTTATGAAAATGAAGGAAAATGGACCTGATCAGTTTGCAAGCTACAATTAAAATATTTAAAATTATTTTACAAACAAGAGCCTATATTGTATTCAAACATTAATATGTACATGTGCTCTTTAAATTGATATATGCAGCCAGGCTGTGGTAATCACTTAATGACACAAGATTTCTGTATTCCATAAATTGCTGTGAAATGTTCTACATGAAAGAACAACATGTCTAATTTTACTCTGAGGATGAATTGTCATGCAGAAATGTCCATTAGATTTAACCATTACTAAAAAAAAACACAGGGTAATAAATCATCATTTTGCATCAAATGAAGAAGCAGCACCTTTCTCTGTTTGGTTGTTCAGTCATAATTATGATAAATGGACATTCCAGGACAGGTGAATTTTAACAGGCATGCCATACGCTTAGATTAATTAGATTTTGTTTTCTAAAAACGTTCTCTTATTCTGTGAATGAGAGAATAAAGTAACACTGAATATACAAGCATTCATTGTTGCATTAAGAAGCTTTTTGTTCTAATAAGAAGTTCTACTGAAATTGATACAACTTTACAGAAGTGCTGGTAGGAGAACATGAAGGAAGATGCGGTAGCTATTCTGAATTGCTCAGTCAAGTTTGGACATTTCTGCCCATGAAACCCCACACATGAAAAACTGGACACAAAGCATGCAGAGAACACAAATGGATCTAATGCTTCTGAGTAGTCTAATTTATATGTAAGGATTATCCCACGGACTAAGATTTCCAAATATCAGTCAGTTTTCTGGTTCTGATCATTCAAATTTTCCTTATAGAAAAAGAGGACCTACCTAGAGAAACCTGTGTTTCAGCTAGTCCAGCTTACACGTAGGGGTCTGTCTCCACACATGCTATGCTATGAAACATAAGTGAACTACAAAAAATCCCCAGCAACAACGTACAGAATGTCATCGGCACCGTACAACTGCAGCAGCTAAGAAAGTATAAGTACTTTCAGAATACAATTATCCTACCTTCCAACAGGAGCTTTCTGATACTGACATCAGCTGCTGATAATAGATGATACCTGATCCTTGATAGAAACCATGGATTCAAATTTGGTAGGCTATCATGCTTTTATACGTGTATAGGTCCTGTCATAGGAACAAAAAAGATAATTACTTCCTTCTTTGAAAAACATCTCTATCTAAACATCAACATAAAGCTTTCACAAACCTACTGTTTTTTCATAACTTATTTCTAAAGGGCAAGGAGTGGGAGGGTATCCCATATCCTCCACGGCACCCGTGCAGGAACACTGCATACAAACTAACAACAGAACCCGCTGTCCCCCAAAAAACTTGTTTGCATGCTTTGAAAGAAAAACTGTGGGAGCCCTCATTACACAAGCATCTTAAATAACAATCCAAAAAACTATTTTAAATTTCTATAACTAATAATATTGTCCTTTAGCCAAAGCATTCTAAATTCTTTTCCCATACTAATGTATTGTTTTAAAGTGCAGCAAATCAGAGAAAAACACTTTCCTCCAAGATACCCTCAAAGCCCTCTGCAGTTCCCAGGCCCTTTTTCAGCTTTACTTGTAGGTCATGTTTTCTAGTATGCTGTTAATTTTCTATCCTCCTTCTCTAGAGGCCCCCCAGCCGTCAACACTCTCAAACTGAATCCTCTAGTATGAAACCTAGATACTTCCATTAAGATCTCATCCTTGCTGAAATTTGTGGCCCACAGAAGCATGTTGTTGACTCCTACATAAATTGTGACCTACAGTAACTCACTGGTCCTTTCTGAATTAGAATAGTTACCTTATCAACTATTTCCCTTCTTCAATGTGTATTCCTTCCACACCTGCATACGTATGATACTCTGCACTTGATCCTCTTGAACGTCATCCTATTTTTGACAGGCCACTCCTCTAATATCTATACTATTTTGAAGTTGAAACAATCTCCAAAATGCTAGGAGATGGTCAGATTCATAAAATATGCAATTTAACAATTCCATTAGCTAGACAATTAATGAAAATGCCAGCAACAATAGGGTCCAGAAAATAACTTGATTTCATTCAAAGTATTCAAATAGCCACATACCAAAATAGCTCCCCTTATAGCAGTTTTCCAAACAGATCTGCATCCTACATTATTTTCATCTAAACCACTTATATTTCTCTCAGGAAAATGTGAATGGAACACTGTCAAAAGTATAACTGGATTCAAAGTGCAGGACTAAACAAAACCCATTTCTGTACTTTAAAAGAAAATTAGTTTGGTTGGACAGTCTGTTCTTATCAAGTTAAGTTGACTGTTTTCCATCCCTTTGTTTACAGACATACAAATGCTTAATTTCAGAACAACTAAATTTGGATTTTTCCCACAACTTGAACAGAATTTGTCTAGAAATTTCTGGCCCCTCCCTTCTTCCCATTCTCACATTTTTCAAATTCTTCCAATATAGTATACATCTGTCACAAAATTTTGACAATAACTGCCAACAACTCTTATTTCATTAGTGAGCTTTAATTACACCATGATGAAATTCCTCATGCTTTTTCATCGCTTCTTCTTTCCCAATTACATACTATGGTCTCTGCCTTATGTTACTACTGCTATGAATCACATAGAATTAAAAACACAGACCTACTGAGCATCACTTGTTGACAGCTTCCCTACTGTACTGACCACTGATAACGCCTTTCCTCTTTACCTTATTGCCAACAAAGGCAAAAGAATAATAATAAAAAATTAACCAACATGCTATTTTGTTTGAAGAATTATGTTCCATACCTCAGGTTTTCCTGGATGACTACAATCTATTTTGGAATTTACCCTTATCAGACTGGCCCTGCCTCCTCTGCTTGCACCTTCCATTTTTGCATCTGATATCCCATGTGAAATCACGATTTAGCCTGAACTAATTTGCTGCCTTTCCTCAAAACACATTTTTCCACCATTGTCTATAATATAATTTATTTAAGGAACTGGCAACCTTTTTTTTTTTTTTGAACACCTGTTTTGCTTAGACTAGCCATCCAGGAGAACCCACTTACCAATGCTCTGAATTCCTGAAATCCATTGCTTCTGTTTGAACACAGCTTCTAGCCTCTAACAAGTCTCTACTAAACATACTCAAACTAAAACCCTTCAATGGTTTGCAACTTCGTTAGATTGAGAGTGGTTTTTCAATTAAATACAGGCGTTAAGTACAACTGAGACCTTGTTACCTAATTCAAGCATCTGTTTCAAAATAAATATATACTACAAGCTTTCAGAAAGACAAATTAGAAACTTTTAGTATAGGAAAAATAGCATATTCTTGTAAGCTTGAAAACAACCATACCATCTTTTCTATATCTTTCAATAACAAGCAAAGAATTCTCCTGAAGGATACATATGAATGTTTTCACTTTGAAAAATTAAAATCTAGGAAGATTCTAAACAACTGAAAGTGGAAATGTCTCGTTTTTTTCCCAGTTGGTAATGATCTATGACCAGAACTCCTTCTGGCCACAATAAATACCAAACAACAAAATGGAGTAACCACCTTACTTACATACAGTAAGCCTGAGTATTCTGCAGCTCTATCTTTGTACTTCAGCACGTACATGAAATAAGGAAAGAATCTTTGCCTCTACAATGTACCACTTTAAAAGCAAACTTAGATGGTGCTGGAGTCTGAATGAACTCTGTTAAGAGGGAAATATTCCATCAGGAGGTCTGAGCCTTTGAGGGGTGGTGGCAGAAATGGTTAAAAGAGTATTACAGCAAAGTAAGAGAATTTGCATAAGCAGGCAGGCTCATCTGAGATGAAAAAACACAGTAACGGAATATGTTTAAGGTCCTTATTCTTGACATTTTTCCAGATAAGCAATTTGTAGGGACAACCCCCATTCATTTCTCCTGGACACTACAAAGACTCTTGAATGCAGCAAAGGTGGTGGTTAAGGTGACTCATAGCAGTACAGATCACATGCAACACAAGGCTTATATCTTAGATATAATATATCCCTAAATCCTCCATGACACATAAAAGCTTTAGGTAATTGAATTTCATTTACCATCTCTTTCAACATCTCCTGAAGCTTAAAGACTTCTGCCCCTTTCCGCTGTGGATTATTCTGACCAGTTGGACAGTAGTTTTCTGTTAAAAGCTTTAACTCATAATTATGATACCTAAGTACCATACATATAAGGGCCTGTTACTCATAATTTTTATTATGAGTCCTATTTATGAGATCAATGCTTTACTGATTTTATCATTTATATACGGAAATATCATGTCTAAATCCTACTCCGAGCTGTGAGGTTATATCCTCCAAAAGTTTAGCCCCCCCCCCCTTTTTTTTTTTTATATCTCCCCATAAGTTCAGAACTCCTTTCATTTCTAGCTGTTTCAGAAAGCCATTTACGTCCTAGCTGCTGTGCAGTCAGTGGACTGCATCTCATACAGATTACAGGGAGTTCTTCCCTTATAGGTTACATAGTTGACATTTCCAGTTCTCATTCACTATGAGAAAAAAAAAGAAATGCAGTAAGTGCACAAAAACGAGCCATCTTGCCAAAGAGGTGCAATCTGGAAGTTAAAGCAAATTAAAGTTCATTAGTTTGTGTTATCAGAATGCGTACTCTAATTTGAGTGGAACAGTAAAAATAAAATAAAATAAAATTACCACAGTTTTAATATTTATGATATATAATTTCTCTGCTGTTGTCGGACTCAAAGTCGATTAGCACTTCATAACAATAAACAAGTCTTTTTGAAACCTAGATCTGTTTTATTTGGAAGTGGGGACGAAAAAAACTGTGGAAACATAGAGACTTGGGGGAAGGATAAAGTCAGGAAAACCAATAATTCAACAGGAAGAAAATCATCACAGAACATTTAAGATGCTTCAGATTGTACAAGGATACCAAAGCAACACTAGGGTTGTAAGAAGCAGAAGAGGTCAGAAACTGGAAAAAATCATGTACTGTGAAGCATAGTAAAGTCCAAATCGGAAATCAATATACAAAAATCCAGATTTTCACAGAGAAGCAAAAGCATTAAAGAATTATGAAGCATGAAGAGACCTCACAGGAAGCCCTGTGTTGTAGGAATAACTACGTCTGTGCCTCTGTGCTTCTTCCAGCAGTCCTTCCTTTCCTTCCTCCCTTTACTCCCTCCCTTGCCATCTGTAATATCTTCTCTCCCTTCTCACTGAAAGGAGCTTCACTCAAGCTGGTCAATGCTTTATTTTGCACTGAGATGACCGGTGCAATCTACTGGAAGGATGGGCACTCACCCACAATCCAAGCAGGACACATTCCTACCTCAAAGGGTTACGGTAGCTTTATGGAGCCATTCACTGAAATAAAAGATAAAGTGTTCATAGCTGCTAGTTCTTCCAACCACTGGGCTCAGTGGGTTGCTTGAGACCTCTAATACTTTCCTTCCAGACTCCCCATTTTTAACCCAAACCTCCCAGGCTTTTCCTATTCTTCATCAAGGCCATTTGCATCCTGAACATACCAGCAAAATTTTGGAATTGATGATATCCTGCATTCCAAACCACCTCCCCATAGGCAGATACCACAGATATTTATTTCACACAGGCACATAAACATTTTGTTCCCCTACAATATTGCACATTCTTCTCAGTACTCACTGCACCACTGAACCATGGTGGCATGGGGGAGAACAGGAAGAGCAGGCAAAAGAAAGCAATGGGTGAAGTATCTTAACTTTAAATCCAATTTATAACATGGAGGGCAATTCCTTGCGTAAGTAAGAGACAAGAGATTAGTGAGTTAGGAAGCATGTCCTTGCATATCTGGCCACACAGAGTGTTTTCCAGGAGCTGAGGAATGGCAGGTTTGACAACCTCACAAGCACAAAGATAGGAAAGGCCAAATGAACTACCGTCAGGGAATTTTATTTTAAATGGGATAATAAGTAGCCATTATAATCTCTCAAATGAGATATTCAAGAGAGTTCATTAGGATGGAAAAAAAAAAAAAAAAGGCAAAAAAACAAAAAATAATAAAAAGCCCCACTGAGCTATCTTTAAGAAGTTACATCTGTGCAACCTGTATAAAAGGTGGAAGAGGCCCAGCATCGATATGGGAATTGAAGGATATGTTTTGTTTGGCTTTACTGAAGAAAATGGAATTTAACACTCCTTTCTATCTACCAGGCAATCTGTCAGCACAGGAAGAGCAGTCAAACTACTGGCTTTGCTGACAAAATGTTCTGTGTATTAGTAGCAAGGAAGTAAAAACTAATATCATGCCAGCAAATGTTCTGACTTGAAATCACCAGTCTCAGAAAAGACTATCCTAGAATACTAATTACCCAACAGAAGACAAGAGATTGTCCTATTAAATACAGAGCTATATGCTGAATAAATGTGAACAGAGCTAATTTAGGACTACGCCAAAGGAGACAAGCAAAATCCCTCAGGCACTATTGAAGATTAACGTGGTCAGCAGAGTCAGAAAATGTCCTGAACAGAAACGAAATGGAAGAGAAGGAGAAATAGATAAGTTATTAAAGAACACTGATGAGGAACTCGTTGTCTTGGGCCATAAGGAAAAACCCTGTTAAGCTTCACTTGTAATGAGAATGTGTTTAATCACTTATACAGATACATAATCACCACCTATTCCAGAACATTGGCTATGAAAAACATGCTGGAAGCAGGCCAGATGCTAAAGTTCCTGGAAAGTGCTAAATAGCTTTTATTGCATGCATGGTACAAATATTAAATAAAGAAAGAAGAGAATAAGTCAGACACCAATTACAGAACTTCCTTTTGAAATTAATTCCATACATGATTTTCAAGTGTTTTTACAAAAACTGCTCTAATTTCAATGGGAATCCAAAATTAATTAATATACTCAGCATACACACGAAGATTTATTACCGGAGGAACTAGATAAAACAAGGTCCTGGGAACTCTGCCATCTACAATCAAAGTGCTGTAGTACTGATGTTCCCTTCTGACATATACTGCATGATCCACACTGGGTGCCTAAAAAAACAGAGTAACAGCCCTGGCAAGGAAGAACAGTTCTTGGTGCCAGTAGCATTATTTCTTAGGACAGGGAACCCAAGCTCCTGTTTTATCGACATAGGTTTGGTGAGGAAAAAAAAAAAAAAACACACAAAAAACACTTTCCCTTAGAAAATTAAGACATTACTGACAAATTAATATTCATTTAGGATAAATAACTGTAGAAAAGACATGTTATCAGGGCATGAAAATGATATTAGAGATTTTGATGTTATTATGTTTTCTTCATCCACTTCCCTTTAATTCCCATACTTCATCTAAAACATATTCCAGATGAAAATAACTTATGTAGCATATTTTTAGACATATCTCTATATTTTTTCTCTTCAAATTAACCTTCTGACTAAACAGAAGAACCTCTGTAATTCATTCTCTCATATATATAGGAAATGTACACGTATGAAATACCTGTAAAATGCCTTTGACAACAAATGGTAGCGTGAAGCATAGGAGGAGACCTCAGGGCACAAAAGAATTCCTGCACAAAGCTAACATCCTTTTATTTTTTTCCCCCAGATCTGAATGTCATCCTAACAGCACAGAACCAAAGAGACTCTCCTCATTTAGTCCTTTTATCTTTTCACAAGGAAGGTGATGTCCTTGGGGCCTGCAGCACACCTGATCCTGCTGCAAACCCAGAGCAGAGAGGGCCCAGAAAGCAAACATTCCCACAGTGCAGCAGAGCCTGGCTGCCAGCCTTGCTGCAGAGATGATCATGCACAAGGGAAGAGCCTTCTGCAGTGAAGCACACAGACACTCACCAAAATAAGATGTTCCTGGTGCTTCATCAGGGACTAAAAGAACCTTGCTCCATACACAGGACTAGGACTATAAAACCCACCCCTTCACAATCCATTTTAAAAATAAAGGAGCTTAAAAATCTTCACCATCAGCACAGCTTGAACATGCCATTTTCAGGATTTTTTTATGTTATAAATTGGCAAATGCTGCAGTAACTGTTGTTCTAAAGCAAATAAGCAGATAGATAAATAAATCCCTTGCTTCTTCATCATATCCCAATAGAACCCTTCACTGTTAATGAAATAAACTTTGGTTCCTGATGTTAGAAACCCACTCTGGAATAGCAGAGAATGGGCAAGACACCAACATTGCTGGAAATGGAATGAATGTTGGAGAGTTGACTATGAAAACAATAATATCCTAATATCCTGTTTTGCTCCATTTTCAGCACCTATGGAATACATTGAGGTTTTAGATGTTACTTAAGAGCGGCAGAAGTATTGGACAATACAGATGGTTCTGAGTTCCTTCTGGAGTTCCAAAGATTTTTTTATTTTATTTTTAAAAGTAAACATATTCAGTGTCATTCAGAAAACAAAAACAAATCCACCAGATTATGACATGTCAGATGCTAACGTTAAACCAGAAAAATTGCTGTAACTTGACAAAGCCAAACAGAAAGATAAACACACCTCCCTCCAAGGCAGCTAAAGAAAAGGCAAAAAAATCTCCACAATTGACCTTCACGAGGTTACAGGACTGGTGTATTAAAACAGAAAAATCTCTCTGAATAGTTCATGGTTCAGAGTTGCATGTGCAAAAGTCATGAAAATGAGAGCTATTCCCACAATTGTTTAATGTGGTTTGGTTACTTTTTCATACAGAAGATATCTTTTCCTCTACGTTAGCTGGTGCTATTTCAACTGCATGCATGCACTTATATACAAGCAATGATAAGCAATTATGTAGACTTTATAGTGAAGACTATTAAATGAAAATTGTGGTTTCAGTACAGCAAAGTAATATTGCTTTGCTAATTAACAGTACAAAAGGATTACAGATTTCTTCTGATGGGAATGCTGAGAAATTAAGCACAAGCTGTTGTCATCGTAGTATTTAACACTGTTGTTGGTCTTAACCAAGGACATGTTAAGTTTATTTTATCTATATTAATTATTATGAAGCTTAAGAATCGACCTGAAATCCTGCCCCATGTGAAGGATAGCCTGTATTATAAATAGAACACTTATGCCAGCCTAGACACTTTATGGCACTTTTCTAACCCCAATTATCGATAACAAACTAGTTTGAGAAGATATTGAGATCAAGGGCACTGGACAGTCCCTTAATGAGGGGAAACTGTAAGAAATATCAGTAATTATGAAATTTTAGGATATGTACTTACTGCAGTGTTCTCCTGTATAATAAGGGTTAGACCTTTTCTCCTCTAACTCCTATCCATCCATAACCCAAACCCTTTCACCCAAACTTAACGATGCTTTAAGTCCCAGCAGCACCTTGGCTGGGGTGTTCCAAAAACTAGGGACAATTTGCAAGTCAACAAGCTGAGTGAAAAGAGAACCCAGAATAAATATTCCTACCCTGATGCCTCCCAAACTGTATCAGCTTAGCACCTCAAGAATAGACCTGGGCTGACTGCTCAGACCTTGCCTGCATTAACATACATTGCACCCACTCATGTTTGCTCCATTATGAAAACAGAAAAAATGTCCAGTAACTTTACAAAATATGCTTACAGGACTAGATGTCATTAGAATACCCCACAACCCAAAGAAACCGCAATCCAAGTGTCAGGGCTATCAATATCACATCCTTATCTACAGCAGGAAGAACTTTTAAACAGCATTCCCCACAGTTGAATGCAGACATAGAGCCCACAAATCTCATGAAAGACCATTAGCTCTTTCAAATTTTTTTTTGTTTTTTTACAAACATGTGCTCCAAAATAAAGATATCACATGTTGGGTGTAATCATATAATACTCTTTTCACTAAACACATTAAGTAAGCATGTTTTCTCTCTACACAGTCATTTCTAAAAATCAAGGCACTCCTGTCACTCATCCTCTCCAAGCATCAATATTGTCTCAGTGTCTGGCATTTTTGAGATAATACCTCAACAGATTGAGACTAAGAAGAGGCAGCAACAGAACATAAAGAATCTCATGAACTGCCTACTAATGTAGCATTAAAGTCACACATTTGTTCACCTACAGGAACTAGGCTATTTGCTATTGCCAATTACGCCAACAAGAACCAGACAGAGCACATACTTATGATTTACACCAATGCAAGCACTATCAATTAGAGATAAAGCAATTTATCATTGGGATGATCAGATCATTCCCTAAATATCAACTAATAGAAATATGTGTATTCAAGAGACTTCCATTAGTAATGTTCGCTTGTACTTCATATGAAATAGATTAAAAGCCTCTCCTCAAAACCTTTTCTGAGTAAATGCTCCCTTTCTGTCGCAAGGAGAAATTACAGATGGAAAAAGCCAGACAAAGAGCTCAAGTTTCCAGAGCCCAAGTTTGTAAGTACATAAGTACAAAGTAAATAAATCTCACTGGACTATTCTTCTATTTCCACTGCAGTTTCTCTTGTATGCTAAATTTAGAGCATTTATAGACTAAATAATCCAGGAGGGCAGGACATGGAGGCTATACTACAACAACAAAAAACCACTAAACTCTACATCTTCATTTCCAAGATCTGTATGACATTTTTTTTTTTTTTTCCCCCACAGAATCACAGACCATCCTTAGAGCTGGCAGCATGAATAATACCTCAGTCTCTTGTTTGCTTTGGTATCCTGTCCCCCCAGCACATGCACGCCCCACCCTTGGGAGCAGTAAGCTTGTTCAGGCAATTCAGCGATACGTGGAAAGGCTTCTATAATCCTGAGCCTGCCAACTACAAACTAGAAAAAATTGATTACTTCAATCACAATAGGTGCATTTGCATGAATGAATTTTTGATTGTAGCAACAACTGTTAAGTCAGGATCCACAAAGCAGAGCAAAGTAATGGATTAGTCACCACAGCTTCAATTAATGGTTTTGGTTCCCAGTGGCAAATCAATGTTCATCAACTCTGACTTCCTTGTCAAAAGCAGGCAGGCAACAACACCATCTACAGCACTTAATTTACAGACCTTGTAAAATCTTGGAAGCAAGAATTGACAGAAACATCTGATTTTACCTTAGGACAACATATAAATTATACTCTACTCTTCAGCTCCATCTTGAAAGCCTTTGGCTAGAAGGATAGAATAATTCAAGAGCGCTGAGTGCAGAAATTAGCTCTGGGTAATCGTTATCTTAAATCATGTTTACGAGCTCTAAAATAAATAAAGCAGCTTCTTCTTTGATTTGGACTAATTTCTACTGAACAATTTTAGCCCAGTAAAATTAGGATAATCATGGCCTAAAAATGTTTGAATGAAAGAAACTAGGGTCTGGAGGAAGCATTGAATATGACCACCACTGCAAGTTCAAACTGTTTTAAAAAAGCCTCTCAAGTAAAAGTCACCAGAGAACAACAAACCAAGCACAAACTTGCACATCACATTTTATTTACACATTAAGAACAGAAATACAGAAGAGGCCAGAAGAAGCTTTAGGGGAAAAATATTAAGTGCTAGATATGGTTTTATATAATGTAATTGAGCAACTTGTTCAATGATAATAGTACTTGGAACGAGTCATTGTAGTACAGCATACAACTCATTCGTATTTAGTAATCAAACAGTCCACAAAACAGAAAATTCTGAAGGACTGTTTTGTCTTTGGCAGTTGCTTAAGTTAAGTGTAAAAACATCCAAAGACTTCAAATAAGTTTTGTGTAAAGCAAGAAGAGTCGAGCTCAATACTAAAGAGCAGTCAGTGAATCCAACAAAGAGCACAACTCAGAATTCAGGAGCTGTCCCAACTGGGATAGCACAGCACACTCTGCACAGCTTCTAGCATCACACCATTTCCAAACACACTTCCAAGATACTCAGCAAGTTTCTTCTTACACAACCACCAGCTCAGCTTTCTCGCATGCCCATTTGATGTATGCATCTCTAATCTCAGGCAGCCTCTTCCTTAAGCAAACTAACTAACAGAGGCTTGTCGAGTTTTTCTTCTTAATTACTAAAGAAACAGAACACAGAACTGCTCTGTAGTCATGCTAAAGCAAAAGCAACAATAACTGTGGAAAAAAGGTCCTTTTTAAAAAAAAAAAAAAAAAAAGTAAGATTCCTTATAGGATGAAACAAACAAACATTCTTTATCCAAACATAACCATAACTAACACTACTAAGAAAGAACTGAATGAAATCTGAAGAGATAAGTAGCAGGAAATAGCAGTCCCCCACTGGTTCAAAGGTAAGACAATAGAAAAACTCAATTTGTAATGAAAAGGTCTACCTCAAATCCATGAACTTTAATTTAGGGACTTAAAATATCTATGGTGTCAAGAAGTTCTTGAAATGCGCAAGTTTACAGTGATAAACTTGGAGCACTAGTTCTGCAAAGAAAACTAAAACACAACGACTATAAAGAAGAGTGTTTTGTTTTGTTTTTTAAAAGCTCTGCTAGAATAATTCCAGCCCTGATGGTAAAGTCATTTATATCCCATTTTCATAAGTGTAATGTCAGCAGAGTTGTTCTGGTAGAAAATATGCCATTTTTGCCACATCAGTACATTTCTATTTGTATGAAATCCCAATTGAACTCACTGGGATACTTGCCTAACAAAAATGTGTGTGTGTGGGGGGGGGGGGGGGCGGGGGGGGAGGAGGGGTTGGAATTCAAACTCTTCAGTGTTCCTGTGGTCTAATTTGTCTTTTCTTCAGACTATCTTTTATTTCTATATTCTCCTGGTCAGCTGCAGCAACGTACTAGCTTTACAATTCCATCTCTCTGCTTCAACTTTTAAAATCTCTTGGATCCTTCACACAAACAACCTTTCTTCCTATTCCCATAACAACAGTAAAAAGATGTGCCTTAGGCAGTCATCACTTCCAGGTTGAAAGTTTACCAGTAGAGAAATGTTCGAGCTAGCAACAACAAGTAACATCTATTGTTTTTTATATATATATAAATATATATACACACACACACACTCTTCAGCAGCTTTTTGCAATGGAGAAAATGTGAGTCAGAGATCACAGTGAATCCTGCCTAGTTGGACCTTGGATCAGGGGCAAGCCTTGGAGATGTACGCGACCGTCGCAGAAAGCAGACAGCCGGATCAGGATGCAGCTCCACTGAAATAAAGCACTCAATGTTTTGTAGTATGCTCTCGCTCCTGACCGATTTCTTCTTTTTTCTTTTTAAATTTCCAAAGGCCAATACAGAGTAGGAATGATATGTTGGCTGATCCAATACAATAACGGGTCCCGAATTAGAAAAGCTCTTTTCACTACTCAGTCCTTCCTTTAGACTTTGCTCAAATCATTCATGTAACAGTATGTTCTAATTCCAAAGCATAAAAAGAAGGATAAACCTTGTTCTTGTTTTGCTTAAACTAGCCAAAATAATCTTACTCCAGTGACCAAGAAAGTCTTCTGATCACCTACTCTACATGTGGATCAACAAGGATATAGACTGAACATAGCCCTGTAGGATGGTGTATGCTGATCTTTGTAAAATCCATATTAAATTTCTTGCCTAATCCAGCCATGGTAGCATATCACAGATGTCACGCATGATGAACAGTAGTTATGGAAGTGCCTAATTGGTATTTTTGCAGTGATTTTCCTTCCTGCTATTTACACCTGTTTCCTTTCTTCTGTTTTAGCCCATTACTGTTTATTGTGTCTGCACTGTGTATTGCAAGTAATCTCATTTTACTAGTTCCTCTCAGACATGCCCTGGGCTATTGTCACACTGTGCACTCGCTTTTCTTCTGAGCTCTACTAATTCTGTTCTCTTGATAATAGTGTGACCCATAATTCGTTGCTTAGGTGGCTTTCATTATTATGCACCTTTTCAATCAAACTCTGTTCTTACAGCATGTTATTTCAAGCCTCTATAACAGCTCTCTGCTCCAAACACTTCAGTGTTAACTAGAAAGGTGTAATACATAAATTTTGGAAAAAAAAATATAATAATAATCTTATACTAGAAAAGCTCACACAATACAGGCAGAATTCCTGCAACTCATGGATGGTCACATTTTGTTTCTCTGTGACAACCCACCACTTTTAGCCATTGGAAACTGAATTTCTGACCAGCTGAGGAAGACTGCTATCAAGAGGCTGCTTTGCTACAGAACAGCATCATGATTTAGGGTCGGAGTCAGCAATTCCACCTAACTGATGCAAAGTCAAGCTCAGCGCTAGAACCTCTGTTACAAGTACTTTGGGAGAGAACAGGAAACAAAAAAGGAACTTCTGGCTCAGATATCTTTTGATGGATACATATCTAGAACAAACAGAAAACAAAAAAAACACACCCACATGCCAAAGGATTTGCAGGCACACACACGCATATATATTAGTCTAAGACGGTACATGAAGATGTACTAACTCTTTAACATGGCTATTTCTGTGCCACCATCAGAAACCATTTTATCACCAGCTCTGACTTTATTAATAAACCAGAGTTAAGGTCAGACTAGGCAACCTATATTGTCCCTTTTGATGTTAAAGAAAAAAAAAAAGACTTTTAAAATAAAGACTGTCTACTTTTCATATGCAAAAATGATTTGAGGCTCATATTATTTTTTAATCATTTTGTCTGCTCTGCTTCTCTTCCTTCAGTAGAAAGAAGAAGATGAAAGGGGAACATCAGGTCTATATTGCTTACAATAAAATAAAATAAAATAAAATAAAATAAAATAAAATAAAATAACCAGACTGGATTTTTTTTTAAAGGCAGGAATTCAAGAAGATGCCACTTTGTGAGCACTTACAAACTCTTAACTCTGTTATTTCAAGGCACAATACACCCTGCTGTGTTATGAGACATGTATCTCCTCTACAGCACATTAATCAGAATTTCCTGAAATATCCACCATACTTTTCATTGCAAAATCTTATTACAGACCTTGTAAGAGTTCTATTGAACTATTTCAATTTTGCATCACAGCAATCAAAATACAGCAAAAATGAGAGGCTACAGTCTATGGCAGGAAACACTATCAGTCTGCAGATCTTGATAAATCATCTGATTTATGTCTCATTCTATGATAAGAATCAAGAATATCCAGGGTAACCCTTAACAGATGTTTTCATGATATCCTTTTAAAAAAATCCTCTAAGGACAAACACATGCCTATACCCTGCTTCGACTGCTCCGCTATTTTTACAGTGAAAAAGTTTTTTGGTTTTGTTTTTAAATACCCGCTTTATATCTTCTTTCCTACAATCAGAACTGATTACTTCTTGTTCTACCTCTAGAGAATATAAAAGAAATGAAATCACAATCTTCTTTATCTTGTACAGACTAAATATTTGTTACTGTGGTCTCCTTTAGCCTTCTATTTTTTTTTCCCCCCTTAAGTCAAATTAATCTAATTGCTTCAAGCTTCCCTCAGAGGTTAAATTCATTGAAATTCACATTTATTTATTTTTTCCTCATATTTCTGTAAGTCGTGTATGTCTGTCTTCATGGGTGAAACTCAGGACTGTACCCATATTCTACCTGGAGGCTCAAGAGATCCAGGAAAGACAAAACAACGTTCTTCCCTGTGTTAGATGGGAGACTGCAGCTAAGATATTTCAAGCTAAAACTAGCTTATTTTTCTTTTGGGTAACAGCACTGCATTTTTGCCACATATTCCATATATGGAATTTACAATATGCTACAACTACCATATCTATTTTTGGTGACCAGCTGTAATTCCAGATATTCTCTATTATGTGTGGGTTTCCTTCTTTGCACTTACCTGTGTTAGATGCTTGAGCTCAATCCTCCACTTGAAGATCACTTTGAATTCTGATTTTATCCTCCAACTTACTTGTGAAAGAGCTTCCCATTCACAATTCATTATGGCTCTCTGCATTTTAAGTATATTCTCAATTCCATCAGCAAAGTCAGTGATGCAGTAATCATAACAGCATGGTAACACTCAGAAGATCCTGGCAAGCAGAGATAAGCCCTTGAGATTCTCAACAACATATGAGCAATACTAAAAATTTTGCTATGCTTTTCTTCCCCTTATGTAAAAAAATAAATAAATAAATAAACAACCCCCCCCCCCCAAAAAATAAAAAAAAAAAATTCCCTTCAGAACAACAAGCTAGGTTCTCCAGTTTTATTAGGAGAACTCGGTATACATAGTTGCTTTTTCTTGATTTAATAGTGGGAACGCCTCACAGCTGGTGTGAGTTATGAAAGCCTCTTTAGCTGTAATGGAAGCTACATGAAAGCCTTCCCTGTCCCTGTTCTCCTTCACAGCATATTTCTGATAGACACAGCTTTTTTCTCAATCGGAGTTTACTCTGGTTTCCAGTTTTTCTACTACATTCCTGTTCATTCTCGTCCCTTTGTGTAAAGGCTGCCCAGAAGGATACCCCTGCTTTCAGAGAGCCAACTGAAACATTACCAACATTTCGCATATGTTGACAAAGAACCTTCCCATTTAACTGACTCTTATTGTTAACCAGGGTAAAATCTGTGCTGATTTGTGTGAAGAGTTGCCTGCCCACCATCACATCCCAAACTACGTGCTCGTTCTCACAAGGTAGTTTAAGAACTCTTTCACAATAAAAAGCTTTCTATGTAGATAGGGAACAAGACAGTTACATACAAAGAAAGCCACATACATGTGGATATGTTGTAAATATTAATTAGCTTCACTCTGAATGTTGTACTATGCCTTCACTCCTTATTGGCTAAAGATGCCCCAGACTGCACTTAACCATCCTGAAACCGTTACATTTAACCACTCTCATTTACTGTGAAGCACCTACAAGATCATGCTTCCACCCAAAACAGAAGCAAATGTATGGAAAAAGCTTGTGTGAGCAAGTTCTGGGCAGGGACAGCTAAGAAAGAGAAGTGAACAGGAATAAAAGATCAAGGTCCAACCTCAGAGAGCGTCAGCCAGAGGATGCCTTGAGAGAGGCCTGTAACACCAGAACAGGTGTTAAAATGCACTAAATCTCTATTGCTGCTTCTATAGTCACCTCTTTCGGTCTTTTTTAGCCTTCCTTTTTTTCCTAGACAAAATCTAACTTCCTTGAACTTCCCTCAGAGGTTGCCTTTTCTAACCCTTTTCTCTTTACTATTGTTTTCTTTCACATTTTTCTCCTTCGTTACTTCAGTATGGTGCATTTGTGTTCATTTCTTCTCCCATCTGTGCTATAATTCATAGATGTTATTAGAGGTGACCAGCTCCATCATCAGTTTTTATTTTCAACTGGAATAATACACAGAACTTCTCATAGCTATCAAAGTGCGACTGCTGATGGTATTAGATGCAAACATAATTAAGACATTGTTTATACAACCACTGAACTGCAGAAGTAATTTTACCTATGCATGAGTTACAAATTCGTCCATTTTAATTGGAACACATTTATTGTACTTCATCTGTTATTCTAATTAACAACCATATGCCTAAAGATGAAACAAACTTGGTTAATGGAAGAGCCATTAAGAGATCTTCTGTTTCTTACTCAGGAACCTGGATGCATAGTTCATTCTTAGGGGCAAGGGTAAAACTGAGTGTTGCTTTTGCATCCAAATGTCATCAGAGACCAGCACACTGAAAAGTACTTAGAAGGAAGAGAAAAAAAAAAAAAAAAAGAAAAAGAAAAAAAAAAGGCTGATCAAGACAACAACATTAGTGGAATGTAAAATACAAATGGGAAGTTGCATCAACTGGGAGAACATGAATTAGAGAATATTAAAATATTAAACAAGTTTCTGTGTAGCTTAGGGTGAAGGAGCTGGGCTTGGTCAGCCTGGAGAAAAGGAGGCTCAGGGGCGACCTTATCGCTCTCTACAGGTACCTTAAAGGAGGCTGTAGCGAGGTGGGGGTTGGTCTATTCTCCCACGTGCCTGGTGACAGGACGAGGGGGAATGGGCTAAAGTTGCACCAGGGGAATTTTAGGTTGGATCTTAGGAAGAACTTCTTTACTGAAAGGGTTGTGAGGCATTGGAACAGGCTGCCCAGGGAAGTGGTGGAGTCACCATCCCTGGAAATCTTTAGAAGACGTTGAGATGTAGAGCTTAGGGATATGGTTTAGTGGGGACTGTTAGTGTTAGGTCAGAGGTTGGACTCGATGATCTTGAGGTCTCTTCCAACCTAGAAATTCTGTGATTCTGCGAAGGCAGAATAAGGGGGAAGACTCATAGAGTATCCTAATCAACTGAATGGTGGGGCCATGTTTATGGAGTTCAACAACAGAGGCAGGGCCTCTGACAAGGAAAATGGCAGAACTTAATGGAGGAAAGTCCTTCTGGCCGCAGGATACAAAATGAGGTCTTTGTGGTGAGCAAAAACCTGGCCATTGGATATGTAGGCAGAACTAAATGATCAAAAATGAAGAAGCAATAGGAGAAACAGCCCAGTAATGAATTACATGTATACCTGCACGGAGGGCTCAGGTGGTATCACTCACTTGGCAGTTAAGAAATTCAGCACAGGTGTAAGCAGCTACCCCAGATGCAGATTATGACCAATGAGGCACATGGCAATTGCAAGGCTAGTCCATCCCCTTTTGCTTTCACAAGCATTCTTACATGCTTTTTTTTGATATAAAACTGTAAAAGATACCTATGCATAGGTAAAGAACTCTTGTAATGAAAAAAGTAGGAGTCTCATTATTATTATTGTTATTATTGTTATTATTATTATTACCTGAGAGAGCTTTCAAAACAGTCTAAACACATGCTTTTGGCCTGTAATGTTTGCTGAGAAACACTTCACAGAACAGTACCAGTTCTCAGTAAACAGGCTTTTTATAGCAAGGTATACCACAGGACAACTAAAGAAGAGGATATGGAAATGACTGGGGCCTCTTAAGGGCATTGCAACTGTTATGTAAAGGAAAAACTGTAAATGGATTTCCTTGCTGCACTACACTTTTAGTAGCAGAGATGTGTACTAAGGCGGAAAACTATTTGTCTCTGACTGCAAGAGATCTGTATTATTTTTCTCCTCTATGCCAGGGTGGTGACCTTTTGGATACAGCCCTAAAGACAGCACTTTCTAGAAATAGACTGCATCGGTCTAGAAAAATCTTGGACTGTGTTACTTTATTACTGATCTCATAAAGCAAAAAGAGAAATTGACTACTGTTTAGAAAGATTCTAAAATTCATTCATCAAACACATATACATATATAAATGCATCTCTACAGTCATATGCATACTCATACACAGCGCATATACATTTTAAATAAATCTTACAATTTCTATGTTTTAGCTTAATTTCTTAACACTTCAATATATATGATCTTGTGACTGCACCTATTAAAAAAAAAATGTTCTTTTGCACAAGAATTTACACAAGGTGCCGAGCAAAAAAAACCCTACTGTCAAAATCTTCACCATCACTTTCAGTGTCACAGAATTTGCTGCCTTTTTCAGGATTTGAGCGATTTATTCTGCTAATCATCTTTATATTATAAGCCCTTGTTAGGCTTTGGCAATGCACATAGTCTATCCTTAGCCCAAGCTATAATGCCAACTCTTTGTAAAAGGAAAGTTTCTAAAAGCTGAGCCTGTTACTGTAAATGCACTTCAGTACAAAAATAAAATAGAAATTCATCTTTAATCTGTATAACCACTGCCTTGAGGTTCCCAATGAGCTTCTAGATGTCATTGATTATAATACAAATTTAATATAGTACAAGAAATAAATACCGCCTAAGTTACAGCCAATTTACCCTGTGCTACCATCCTGCTAGATATGGAAGTCAGCAGGATGTGGTGAAGTCAGGATTTTATGGAAGACCTCTGAAGAACCACTAGCATCGGAAACACTGCTCAAATGCTGAGTGTTTCAAGATTTCATTTTTGCTCCTGTGAGAGATAAGGATGAACACACTTGAACTTTTTTTTTTTTCCCATCAAGTGGAGCGTAAGATTGACACCAGGCATTTTCTTCATAAGAGTTTGGTCTAATTTACACATTTCCAGTAGCAAGCAGAACATGATCCAGCAGCAGACTGAAGTGGCAACCTTTGGATGAGAAAGTGAACATAAGCATTCCTCCATCTGCAGCGCCTAGAATGTAATGTTACTGTATCGTGACCAAATTCTGTCTTGGTTAATTATGCTTTGATTGCGAAACATCCTTTCTGTGCTCCTCAGAAGAAGAGGTCTTCCAGGTGCCCCTTACTGGACACCATTATCAGCTGCCCATCTCAAGGGGCTCCACAGTGTCAGTGGAGCTGACATTCAGCTCCAGTTCTTATATTCAGTTCTTACATTCCATTCCAGAATTAGCCACATCAAAAAGTTACTTACGTATTGGGCTAACGTAAAACTAGGAATTACAGGTATGTGAAATATTGCCTTTCTGTGGGGATTATAGGTTTAGAAGTGGGTTGAAAAAACACAGCCTTATTTTAGTGGTATATCATAAACTAAAAAAACAAAACAAACAAACAAAAAACTCCAAACCAAACAACAACAACAAAAACTCAAAATAAAACATAGTACAACAGATACTGAAGCCACAAAATCTATGCGTATCTGTATGTAAGCACAGGACATGCCAGGTTTCCTTTACTGACTGCACGAAACAGCCAAATATTCCTGTAAAAAGTAAATTTGATGCTGGATAATATGGCTATAGTAGATGGATTCATCTGGGCACCCCTGGCTAATGCAAAAGGGAGAGCAAAGACCTTAGCCAGTTCTGCACAGGGTACAGCCATATTGTTGCAGAATTAAAATAAACTTACCCTGACCGCAGCTGGCTTTAGGATTATAGTTGCATCTGTAATCATAGGAAAGAAATCCACACTTCCTGTGACAGACTTTCCTCCCCTCCGGTAGGGCATGGCTTGCCCAGAGCTGTACCTGGGGTAATATGTGCTTCTCATCTCCACAGCAGAGAAGTCCTTCCCATCTCCACAGCACAGAAGTCCTTCCCTGATCGTGTACTTTCCACTCCCCTTCCTGCTCCACAGCATCTGCCAGGATGGGAAACACTTCACAGACCTTGAAAGCCATAAACAAACCCTGGGGACAAGTCTGTTTGCATTCACTGCTTCGTTCAGCTTTGTTACCTCCAAAGAAATAAACGGCACCCAATTGTTCAGTTTCCAACTACCCAATTTTTCAGTTTCCAACTACCCAATTTTGAAAATACCAGTATAAACATTAAAGTAAATCAACGAGCTACTTTTGTGATGCTCCCAGAAACAAAAATGCTTGATTATTACACGTTGGGTGTCCAGGCTGGGTGCTGGCAGTGGGGGTGATGCCTGTGAGGAGAGGCTGGGGCTGCCCTGTGCCTCACGCGGCTGCTTCCAGATGGTTCCAGCTGGCACCAATAGAGCCACATCTCAGGCCACAGCTGAGTCTGCCAGCAAAGGCAATGGCTCCTCTGTGGAAATGAGTTGGAGAAAGGGCAAACGCTGCCTGGCTGTGAGGCAAAAAGTGTGAGGAGCAGCTCTGTGAACACCCGGGCCAGAAGTAAAGGAGCTCCAGGTACCAGGGCAGTCCCCCTGCAGCTGCAGAAGAGATCATGGTGGGGCAGGTACCCTGAAGGACAGTAGCTCATGGGAAGACCTCATGCTGGAGCAACAGTGAGGAGCTGCCACAGGCTAACTGCAGTCCCACCATGCTCCCATGCTGCTCAGGGCACGGACTTGGGAATGAAGGAGTAGATCTGAGCCTGGGGAACAAAACAAGGTGGGAAACCATGGTGGTCTAATTTGTCTTATGTTTCTAACTGTCCAAATCTGTTTTATTTGGCAATAAATAAAATTAATTTTACCCAAGGTGAGTCTGTTTTGTCTGTGGTGCTACCTGGTAAGTGATCTCTCTGAAGTGATCCCTCAGCCCACAAGGTTTTTCATCTGGTTTTCTCCCCCTTCCTGTTGAAGGAGTGAGAGTAAGGGGGTAGGTATCTGGCAGCTAGCCAAGGTTAATGCATCGTATAACATTTGGCTGAAAAAGTATGATTACAAAAGTGTAGAGCCACTTTCTTTCAATATTACACACAGTTTTTCTGGTCAACTTCCAGTTAATTTAAGCTTCACAGAAGAAAACTATGTGCAAGAGATCCTTCAGGAAATAAAGCAATAATGTTTGGTATCTACCTATTAGAAGGCTGATGGGGCTGGTAGCTGTCATGACTGACTTTTTTGGAATTCAGATGCAAGTAAAGAACACGAAGCCTCCTGTTAAACAAAATTGTGGCCGAGAAAACAAAGCATCCATGATGGCATTGGCATGTACTGATTCTCCAGGGATTCACTTGTTTATAATGATGTGGTAAGGAGACATGAAAGTACCAGTGTTATCAAAACTTAGTGACTAATAGTTTTTTTTTAAAAAGTACGTGTCAGAAATTATTAAAAAGGCAGTAATTTCATCATACTGTTTAATGTCTTAGATTAACTTCAGATGTGGAAGAGAGACAAAAGAGAGTCATTATCCTCTGTGCTCATTTGGTATGTTTTCTACTTTCCTGGCCAAGGCCCATGCTTAATGATAGACATTTGCCTTTAAAAAACAGAAGAGTTAATTTTCAATCTTGATTACTACTAAGATAAACATTCTGAAAATAAGAGATGTTGCTCCTGGTTGAGCTACTGCTTTAATATATGAGCTATATGAATTACCCTATTCATCTCAATAAAGAATTAACTCTGGGAACTAACGATGCCTTGTTCAGGGTCAGTCTCCAAATGCTTTTAGCACACATGAACATAGGTTTCTGTTTCACTTTTCTCCCATTTATGCAAAAAAATACTGCAACTGTATGGGCAAATTATCCTACTAAATATAAAAGCAGCCAAGTGAGCAAAGAATACAAACAATAGTGCATCATCACTGCAGTTATATATCCATTCTCTCTCTGCAATATGTCTCTTTCCTTGTGAAAAGCCGAGTACCTTTGATGCAGCTCAGGGGGATGCCAAGCTCCAAGAGGTCCAGTTCATCCCTGGGATGATGGCAAGCACTGTGTTTTTTCCTCACTTCACAAATCCAGTTGACATTTAGGAGGATGGAATGACAGTTTGAGCCAGTTTCTGTCTCTGCCTACTGATGTGAATTCTCCCTGGGGCCCTGGTCTAACAGGTAGCTCTAACAGGGCTCTCTCTGTCTTGCCTGACAGTATTAGAGGTGGTAACCTTTCCGTTCCAAACACTGAGGTATCTGCAGGGCCGCACTAGACTCCAACCTTTGTTATCTGTAGGAATGCATGTGGACTATATTTGCAGTCTTGCCTGCAGGTCCTAACTAAAAGCGTCATTTTGTCTTCTTGCAGAAAATGAGTCTGACATACCAACAAGAGCCAGAAGCATACAGATGAGCAAAGGAAAATATCCCTGCTCTATATTAATTCCAAGAATTGATATGCGCAAAAGAAAAAACAATGAGAGCTGTAGCTGATAGGAGAGGAGAAGGAAACAAACATCTGTCACTTTTCTAATTAGTAACTAGATATTAGTGTTTTTTCCGGAGATCTACATGTATGTCTGAAAAGCCCTTTTATTGGTGTAAGAAATGTGTATATGTGCATTGGAGAAAGCAGTTATATCATGAAAGATTTTGCAAAAACTGACAATTTTCTCCCAAAAACATCTGCGCTGTAAGTAAAGGTATCATATATTTGTTTAACTAGCTAGGTAAGATTGTAACATATAACATCCCTGAGATCACCATTAGAAATTGTAGCTTTTCCTGAGATGGCATTTAGAGCCTAACGGACAGAGACAGACCACCTCATCTCCAGACAGCATGGAAGCAGGAGGGGGGGACTGCCCTGCTGGAATTAGCAAAATCCAAGTGTTATCTCCTCCTGTTCTTAAACGTCTGCAGAGTTTACATAGGTCAACACCACTCAGTAACAGCAGCCTCCATGGTTGGGGGGGGCAAGGCTGATTCCAGTACAATTCACAAACCAGGGGCAGCTAGACAGGGCTGTCTGGTGCATGATTCTTGCTTCTATAGAAAAAAAAAATAAAATTAAAAATATATATATATTGTTGCTATAACTTCCAGGAAAAAATTTTAAGGGGATTACAAAAGGATAAAACCATTTTGCATTGGACATTGAAGGCTTGCACATGCTGTGGAGGACTAGAGACATCTGGAAGCAGATTGGAGCCTATTATTCGAGATTAAGAGGACAGCATTTGACCACCCATATTACCACCCCAACTTATTCACATAGCATGCACCTTATCTGCAGAGTGTCAGTTAGTCTGACCCAGCACCAAACCTAACAACAACACTAAAAAGAACCCCCAAATCCAACAATTTAGCATAGAAATCTTTTCAGCCAGCTGTACCCACAAGTTATCCTTTGTCTAATGCAATCAGCAGATACTGACATATTGCAGTACATGCTGCAAGAGTCTCGGGCAGAAAATTTCTGCAATCACAATAGCTCTCAGGAAAAACAGGGAGGTAAGAGCCAAGTTGGTAGCATGGGAATCACAGAATCACAGAATATCCTGAGTTGGAAGGGACCCAAAAGGATCACCGAGTCCAACTCCTGGCTCCACGCAGAACCACCCCAAAATCAAACCATATGTCTAACAGCATTGTCCAAGTGCTTTTTGAACTCCAGCAGGCTTGGTGCCATGACCATTTACCTGGTCTGTTCTCTTTAATTAGTTAAACAAATTGAAAGGCTTCAGGGAAATAAAGACTTCTTTGCTGTTACACTTCAGGCTCTACACTTTCACTGTTATTATCCAGAACATATTACATCATTTTATTAAAGTAACATAAAAATTGTTTTTAAAAAAAATCCATGAGAAAATCCCCAAACCAAATTGAAAAGAAATCCTTCCTTCTGACCACTTCTTTCCCAGACACATCTATCAGTTGCATAACAACAAACAAACAAACAAACAAACAAAAAATGTACAACAACAACAAAAAAAACTGCTTCACAATTCAATCCAAAAGCTAGCAGACCTAATCTAAATGCTACCAAAACTTGGTTGCCCCATCAGGATAAAGATACACCAGGAGTCTTTAATTGAGAATGTCCAACCATCTGCCGTCTCTAACAGAAGTACTAATGTAAACCAAAAGCACTATGGATGCAATACGATTGATCAGGTAGTTGTAAACAGTAAAGCAGTTCTTTTCAGGGTTACCAGAACCATAATCCATTGGAATATAAAAATAAATAAATAAATTTAAAGCCAAAAATAAAATGCAAACTCTTTATGGTGTACAAGAAAAGTAATGGGAGGCAATAGAAAGCTGAATCACAAAACACAGGTGAAGCAGATTTCTTGCAAGACACGCTGCCTAATGAAAAGGTTATCACAGTTGTCCCAGCTAGGTTCTCCCCATGGCTCTCAGATGTCCCTACAGTGAAGCATATTGCAGCACTCCAACCTCATGACCTGGAACTCTGAGGCAACTGCTGTATCTCCAACACAAAGGTCTTAAAAGCAATACCAAGTGCAGGAAAAAGCACACATGCTGCCACCAGCTCTTGAGTACTGAACAAGACCACTTGTATGCTGCACTTCTTTGATATTTGCTCCACTTGGGAGATCAGACACCCTCGCTGCCTTTTAGCCTAGCTGCTACTAGCATCCTTGTCAGCTGCCTTGCTCAGCCAGTCTTCATCCAAGCAGAAATCTCCTTCAGACAGTATTTAAATCCAGATTACCATCAAAAGCAGTTGATAAGTCACTACTCAGAGTTTCGATTTACTTTGCTTGTTTATAAGGTTTGCCAAAAAATGTGAGGTGGCATAGTATTTGAAATGCAGTAAATACTTATGTTCACCTGTTAACTGCTCAGCCACTTAAAAATCTTTGTATGTGCAATGTGGTTTACAACTACTTATATACGAACTAATACAGAGCTATATGGAGAGTACACTACATTATTTTCACTAATATTTTCTTTAGATATTAAGAATATTTAAAAAAAATACTTCTAAGATAAGTATACATTTGACAAGGGAAGAAACTGCTCTTAAATCATTAATAAAAAGGACAGGATATTATTAAGAAAGAATTGCTTTCAACCCTTCTAATTATGACCAAGCAAATACTTCATAGCACTGAAATACTTTGGATCCATAGCAAGCCTTAAGAATGATTATTCTGCCAAGATAGTTATCTGCTAAAATCTGAGACATAATTATGGTCACTGAAACTCCTAATCTTGAAAGACCTTCGATTTAGTTCTTTATGCTATCAATCTCCCTCTCTCTCCCCCCTCTCTCTGGATTTCCTCTATGTTACATTTGGCATGATTAACTGTAAGTGGGGAATAGGTCCACAGAATTACACGCCATCTGAACTGGGACAAGGAAGGATTATTCAGTGCATCATGTAAGAGAGATGTCTTCAGCATTAACCTTAACCTCTTGTGTGCTGGGATATGAGGAAATGACAGAAGAAAAAATTCATTTCAGACGGCTTACCAGATACGCAAGGCAGGCAGGGGGCTGAGCAGACACCTGAAAGCACTGTGCGGTTCTGTGCACACCCTGCACATTGCTGCCATTAAGCCTCTACTGGATGTTGGAGCAGTTTCATCAGAGGAAGCTGGGTGCCAAGCCAAGAAAGAACACCAGCCACGTCACTGGAATCCAGCCACTGCAAGAGATGACAGAATATTGCTAAAACCACTGATCCAGCTGTGCTACCAGTAAGCCAGGCTGACATTCTAGGTATATCATGTTTCTAAACACACCATTATTATTATTACATTCTAATATAATATATTTATTATTATTATTATTAAAATACTAATATTTTTAGAGGATCTTGCTGGCAGCAAGAAAACAAGATCTGAGCTAGATCTGAGCGAAATTTCCAGATCAGGTAACTCAAACACTGTAGCAAACTCACAGCTCCATGTTGCTAGGCTCTATCCAATTTCAAACTATAATGGGGAAAAAACAACAAAACAAAACAAAACAAAACAAAACAAACATCTTACTGTGCCATTACCTTATCTAGCCAAACATATCAGCTTTCTTTGGCAGGCATGACAGAAAGAGTTTGCAAGTCTATAGTCCTCCTTAATTAGAGTCTGAATAGAAATCTGGTTTGATCACTTAATGACCCTTGGGACCATCCCTGATTTTTACATCATTTCTGAAAGTGACTTTATGTTATTTTCATAGAACCATTCAACACATATTGCACAAACAGCTAAGATGTCAGGGTGTTCTCATGGCAGAGAATTTAAGATGACAGTGTCTTGGAGTACAAACTGTTGCCATATGGTTGTATCCTAACAGCAAGAAAAGAAAGCAGGGGTTTCTTTATAAGAAAGATCCATCTGTAATGGGTTATAGGCCCAGCCAAGCAATTCTGCAAACCCGCTGTAAAACATGAACTAAATCTCAAGTGAAAGTAATTGGCTTTTCTCCATCTAGCTCTAGTGCACGTTTAATAAAACTACAGCTAGTAGGCATAGGACAATTGGAGCCCAACAGATCAGCAAGGGAGAAAAATTTTGGGGTACTCTTTCTTTAAAATACGGCATGGGTTAGGGGTGGTTCTGAAATTTAAAAACGTCCTGGTCTTTTCTCATTTATTGAGAGTCATAGAGTGTTGTCAGTCTGTGATGAAATGATTTGATGTTGACAAATGCCAAATTATGAAGCCCTATAGGTAAAAAGAACTTCAATGTCAATGTAATTTAGTAGCTGCTACAATTGTGTGCCAGTATGAAATACTCATCTTGGCAATCATGCAATAAAATAATCAATATTTAATATTATTACTAAAAATATTGCCAAGTTAGATCTTTCAGCTGTTTTATACATAACTCACATGTAGATAGCTCCCATATTTACTTCTGACATGAGAGAAAAATTTTAATAAATACATCTATTTCCTTCCAAATACCAATTTGAAGAAATTTATTTTGCAGAACAATATAGTATAACATTTATGAAATGTTCTTCCCCAAAGTAGAAATTAGTAGTACAGGGTTAATTATTTTGCATCAGATGAAAAAATGGCTCATTTATAGTAGGAAGGTTATAATCATTAATCTGCATAAATATGTAGAACGCTGTGTTATGTATGCCTGCACTGCACTTGTTGTGAGAAGATAACAAAAAAACAACTTCATATTCCAGTGTTATGGGTCATTAATTTTTGAAAGCAACTATCTCCCTCTGTTAAACCCCAACCTATTCTCTCTTCTCCCCTTCCTCTTCATTTTTCTAGAATATGATATCCTTCATGTAAATCTTAATGAATTTATTGACAAAAATGTTTTGAACTATTGGTGAACTCTGTTATTTGCTGTTGGAGACTATTTACTACCTTGCAGGTGCTTCAGGAGGAACTCCATTGGTTTGTATGAGAAGGGAGCAAATGGAAAGCACAGTGTTCATTAAAATGGATCATGCAACCAAGAATCAAATTCTACTTCATTCATGTGGATACTGATTTTTTCCATTTCTGCTACACTGAGCTTAACACAAGAGACTGCGCCAGCAGCTGCATCTATGATATTCAGATTCCTTACCAGAGCTGATGAAATGTCTCTGTAATTCACCATTTGCTTTTTGCTTTAAAGTGACAAGAAAAAAACATATTGTCTGCACTCACTGCCTCTAACCACTGAAAGCTTCTGTTCACAAAACAATTAATTTCTCTCCTTTCTCAAATTAGCTGTTTTTCCTTCATAATAAATTTAAAATCAAACTTAGTAAGAAATTTCTTATTGCATTTTGTTTACTTTCCCTACTAAAATACAAAACAAAACTACAGCTATTGATTCTTACATAGTTTTATTTCAAAACAGGAAAGCTTTTTTCTTTGGTTTCAGTGAACAGTTCCAAGCAGGGACTTTTCATGACTTTTAATGAATTCACTACCTTATTGTTAAGCACTATGCTTATTTTACCTCTTGCCTGAAGAAATTTTGAGAAATCTGTCAGATCCCAATTCTGAAAAAGAAGTCCCAATATTTCCAAAGCATATTTCTGCCCATACTGAAGTTTAATGCTGAGGGTAGTTCATCAAATCAGCCAACTAAAAGAGTAAGATCCCTGACCAAGCAAAGATATAGGACGGTCAGAAGGAGGGTTCAAGTCTTGCAAAAAAAAGGAAAAATAGTGTGGAAAGAAAAGTTAGGGCTTTCCACTGAAGAAAGGCAGGATCCTGTGGGAGATGGATACAAAACTGGTGGTGAGCAATTACAGCTCTGCCTCCCCGGGTGTATGTCACCCATCCCAGAAGTGGAATGTCACAGCCAGTGCCTCCACACAGGGGCCTCGCACTGCATGCAGTCAAGGCTGAATGCCTTCAAAACCACCATCCCTCCACTCACAGAAGCAAGAGCAGTGCCGTACAGAGGCATCATCATTATTTAGAAACACACGGATTTAGATATACCATCAGTCTAGTCATCTGTCAGGCTGCAGCTTTGTTTTAGTTAATTCTACCTCCTGAAAACTTTGCCAACAATTCCCAGTGATGCTATACATGAATCCCACTAGCAGCACAATTATTCAGCAAAGTGAGGAATCCTTAAAGTACAATGCTGTCACTCCCATGAGCCTCAGGTAAATTAAACTCTAAACTGTACAGCGGAGTGAACATCACCAAGATTTTGATTTCCAAATCTTTTAGAGCTTTTAGACCATCTTAAGGTCTGTAATGTAACTGCATTCACCCTTATGTAATGCAATCCCAGACATAATTCAGCATTTTTCCAGTGCTTCCATCCATTTTCCAAATTTTTATTTATTTATTTATTTATTGCTAGAAGTGTCTTCATCACTGGCTAGTGCTGGCTAAGATAAGAAATAAAAGTATCCATTCAGAGGGGCATGATGATAAGCTAGTTGGTTTGGCAGAATTTCCATCCAAATTCTGTACAGGAACATACTCCACATGATTGTTCTCGGTGGGAGTACTATTTCTACACAAATCAAATTATGGCCTGTATGAAGTGTGCTATTTTCAAACCATTCCTTCATTACCTGGTCCTGGGTTCAGGTTTGACAGAGAATACTACATGCAAACGATCACAGAAGGCACAAGCTAACAGTTCCGGACATGTTAGAAGTAGATGGAAGACATTATAGAAACCAACCAACCAAACAAAAACAACAACAAGAAAACCCACAGCTCTGGCATTCCTTAATAGATTAAGCTGACACTGACAATGAGAAACAGCCAAGTCCTACTCCAGGGAGAACAGATGACATAGTATTCAGAAGTGCCAAGGGAAGAGACATCAGAAAATGCACAAGGAGGTGGCTAGAGTCTTCTAACAAGCATTAAGTCCTTAAAAAAAAAAAAAAAAAAAAAGTACTGCACCCGGGAACTGTGCATGAGAACAGGACATCCAATATCTGGCAAGTGACAAGGCATTGACATAAACATCTTTCTGCAGACTGGCAGCTCTGGCAGCTAAAGGCAAGTGTATGAAGTATTTCTTCCCCAAGAGAAGCTGGTGTCTTACTCCTGATCAGGACTTTGCTGAGCTAAACTATACCATCCCATCCAGCACAGCTCAAGAGAAGAAGGTCACAGCCCTAGCAATATTTTTGGATCATATTTCTTTGTGGAGTTATCAAGCCCCAACCTTTTAAGTCACGACACCGAGAGCATAAAGGCTGATCATATTCCTATTAATGGCATACTTAGTGCTGCCACCAGCTCTTCCACTGAACAAGCGCCTCTAAACTCACAAGCCTTTTTGTCATTTATCTCTTTGACTCTCAATGAACAGCAAATTAAAAATTGCACCACTGAGTACCAAAATAACAGAAACTTCCCTTTAGGCACACTGTCAATAAAACTGCTGAAAGTGTGCATTAAACAGACAAGAGCTTCAGACTCATGTTTGACTCAGGTTTCTGTTATGTTACAGAGCTAGGTCAGAATGAAGTGACAACAGAAGCAGTTAGTCCCCAAAAGAACAACCATTCCTCAGACCTGAGCTGATCTCGGTGCTACCTTGACAAAGTTCTTGGCAAAGCAGAAAAACTGTCTGCTGTGTAACTACCTGAGGGAACGGGTGCAGTCCCAATCTCATACCTGGCTGCAGACAGAGTGTGGATCTGACTGTGTCCCTGCAATGGTAAACTGCTTTACTACAGGATGTGTTGCTACTGGCAAAGGTTAGAATCGTTTTTAGAACACACAGTTCATACTTGTCTGAAAAAAAACAAACAAATAAACAAACAAAAAAAACACACACACATACAAAAACACAAATTAATAATGAGTATATGCCATAACGCTATATGCTATATCCTGCAAAAGAATATTTCAACAAGTCTATTGATGTATTCAGGACAAAGGATAAAACAAAAATTTTTACAAGCTCAACAACACATTTTTCTGAGTCTCCTAGACTGCAAGTTCATATGTCTCAGAGACGAGCCTTCATTCAAGTTCTGAGAATGGCTCCATGCATGGGTTGCAGGCCACAAAGATGGAAGCCATCATCCTTGTTCCCAGAACCAGTTTTAACAAAAGTCGGTTATTTTTGTCAAACCATTAGCAAAAACAAACAAACAAAAAATCACTTTAGTCTTTCTGGAAATTTAGGGGATTAAGAATCTAGTGTAAAACATTTTTTCTTATTTCATAATTGCAAGGGAATTTTAAATATTTCACAATACACATCCCTTCTCACAAGATTGGCCAAATTTTACTGCTAGCTATGCTACTATTTGAGTTTTCTTGCTGCTATCAGAAACCCTCAAAATTCAAAACATTTGGCTTCCAAACTTCTACTAAGATTGGCCTCCTTTCCACCTCATTCTTCATAAATAGTTTGTTACAGGTTATCCCATAAAAATCAGAACTTTCTGTCTAGAAGACTTCAGGCAGCTGGTTCTAAAAAAGAAAACCACAAAAATACTAACTCACAGAGGTTGCTGCCCCTACAGTGTTTTCAGTACAGAAGGTTGAAAAATCTTCTAGAAATACACATGCATTTTGTTTTAAAAACCTATTAATCTTCCACATAAATATATACACACACTATAAATACACACACACATATATATACAAATTTGTTTTTCCCTCTCAAAAAAGTAATACTTATTAAACCAGATATGTCTGCTGAAATATTAACCCTATTAGCCATAATTCATGGCTATGGCTTATGTTTCAAGCGGTTTTGTGTGGTTTTTGGTTTTGCTACTTCTTCAGCATGGCTTGGGGAAAGGGACTGTGTATGGCCAGTACTCAGGTTCCAAACTCTCTTTCTAACTACAGTCACCAGCTCCAAAGCAAGAGGAACTACAAGGCTCTGGTCATACAGGATTAAAAATGTTTTTAAAAGTTTGCCAAGTCGATAGCATGTGAATCGATAAATCAATAGCATGTAAATTCTTCAGAGTCATTAATGACATAAATTCAGAGATATATACATCACCTATCAAATAGAATAGCAGTATCTGCCCACCTAACAGCGTAATTTGAAAAGGTTATTATTTTGTTACATACAGTAAAATACAACAGGGATTAAACCACACATTACTACTGAAAAGTTTGGGACATGTTTTTAAATTTTAAAATGTGATTGTTCACCTATGAGGCCTTAAGTTTTTCATTTTAAACATCAATTCAGATTTTATGCTCTGTGATAAATCTAAGCCATTTGTGCAGTTACACGGGCTCATGCACAGATTTTAAAACATCTTTTTATGCAAGTGTCCAGGACACAGACTGCAGCTAGCCTGAAACACAGGAGTTAAGTGAAGCTCATAATGAGGTCATGAAGGTTTTATAATTCTCACAGTTACTCCTCCTTTGAATGAAACTACTAACGGAACTGTAAAAATTAAAATATAGGCATTCGGCTTTCCAGTTGCTGCAGGTGTCCAAACGACAGCTTAGAACATCAACCTTCCCAGGTTGCGCAAAATTCAGAAGGTAATGTCAGACAGAAATCAGAAAGTAAAGTGTTTCAACAGCTTCAAGCTATTTTTGCATTGCCATGCTATATCAGTATTGCTGATAAAAAGAATGTCATATCAGGCTTTCAGCTGATATGAAGTTATACCATTGAATTGTATATAAAAATGAAAATCTAACTATTTGTCAGTTAACTATTAGCCTGAGTTAGTTTCAGAAAAAGATTAAAGTCTAATGGACTGCCTTGATCATGCAGGTGTAATGTGAGACTAATTCAAAAATGGTTTGCAATAGGAATTTTTTACACTATTTTTAAAACTTTTTCTGGGCATTTGTTAAGAATTCACACAAACTGATGGTGGAGGAAGCTGTGTTCCTGGGCTCAGCTGTAAGACTGCAATGGTCCTACAAAATCCAGAAACAATGTTACACATTCTTGAACTCCATTAATTTAGTTGCTTTAGTTGCTAGTTCACAGGCTGGTAAAGGAAGAATTAAGTCTGAACCCCCTTCTGAATCAGAAGAAAGTGGAATCTTCAAATGCAATGGCAGCCAAAAAATTGATGACATTAATCACACTCAGTTTTGTTCCAGGAGTTTTTAATTGTAGCACAAATATTTGATGCACCTAAAATAATGTGAAGAATTACTCAGCTGATTTATATTTCTGTGAAACCTCTCGAATCATGAACTGACAGAATATCAGCAAAAAAGAGCAATGATACAAAATGAGATCACAGAGAATAAATGGTTTCATTGTCTCAGTGTTGATTGTGAAACTGTTCAGCATGTAACTTTCCTCAATAGAATTTTCTTCATTAACAAAAAATACAGATTGTTTAGAGTGTATCTTCAGAGCCAGTGAAACACAAGTGAAATGCATCTGCTAAAAAGGCGGTTGATTAACTTCACCTAATTCCAGGTACATATATTAGTGACGAGGTGTAAAGAGGGAATGTATCCCAGACTGACAACAGCCAATGCAAATGCTGGACATATATTCTGTTTCCTCATCTGTACACAATCCTTTGTTATTCCATTTTCATCACCTTTATTATCTATGCTAGCTGGCAGCTATCAATACATTCATGTTTTCAATTTACTCTCAAGGCAAGCCTCCAAAGAAACAAATGTCTGGGTAAGATAATACTACCAGGCATAGCATACAGGAAAGTAGGTAGTCAGAAGAGAAATTGCTGGGTTTAAAAATAGATTAAGAAATAGAAAACAAAACAAAACAACCCACAAGAAAATAATAATAATACTAAAATAACTCCACCAGAATACAGGAATAAGCTTTCAACAGTGTGTTGAAAAAACACTCTGTTATGGAAGCTCTGTTTATTCCATGATCATCGGTTATCTAGGAAATGGAACATTCAGGTGTTAAAGGAAGGTGCCAATGGCTGATAAACACAAACCTAAACCCTTATTAAACAATAATACAGCATATAAATCCTCAAGAGAAAATAGGAAAACACTGAAAGCACTCGGTGAAAGACCATGCTGACAAAGTTGTATCATGCACTGAAAATGTGGGCCCAATTTTGATCATTTCAAGTTTCTTCAGAATCTGTAATCATTCTGAAAAACTGACACAGATCTTCTCAATGTGCGATACCAATCAAAAAAAGCAAAATAAGACTGGCAAGCACTCGCAACATCTGAAAACTCCAGCAACTGGAAAAAGCAGTATTACTTAAGGATTATACAGCAGAATTTGTGTCAACTGAAATATATTCCAGGCCCTTCTTACAATGGCGTGCCCTTGAGGGCTTCAAGATCCCACGAGGCTCTTTGTTCACCTTAATACTGTTATCAGGACAAGACCAACACAGGCTGGCCCTGGGTTTTCTGGAAGCACGCCTACACCTGTTTTCAGGGAACGAAGACCCTGGAGGAGACACTACAGACATGGATCAAACTACATCCAGCCTGATGAGATTTGGGCAATATACGTTCTCCAGAGAACATGGCAAAATGGGGGATGTATTAAAAAAACTAATGCCAGTTGAAACTATCCTGCCAGTAGAAGTACAGTTGATCTTCAGCTGGAGTTCATGTACAGGTATTTTGAAAGCAAAAGACGTTTCAAGATTAGGAAGTCTCTTAAGCATCTTTAAAACACTCATGAATGTATTAATAGGAGAGATACCGAAAGGAAATATCACTGTCTTTATTTTCATGAAACAGAGCATTATAGCAATGGGTGATACCCACTCACAGAAGATAACTGTCTTTTATAGGTGCGAAAGTCCTACTGTATAATTTATACATCAGGGTCATCTTTTAGCTTAATGCTCAGTTTATGTACCATCACAATGTTTTTACAGATTATATATTATTTTTATATTTTATTTATATATTAATATAATATAGATAATACATATTATATATTATTTATATATATATAAGTATATATTATAATATAATAATATATTGTAATATATATATAATATTATATATTGCCATCTTCACAGTTTATGTCACAGTGTTATAAACAAGTAATTTATGGCAAAGCCAGCAAACTTTCTTAGAGATTATTTTTTTTTTTTTACCTTTAGTCCCAGAGACAGAGACAGAAAACATCTCTAGCATTCAGCTAAAACAAATTACATTTTCAGACATAAGTTATTTTTTTAATAATCTGTTTTTATAAAGGATTGGATGGTTTCAAAATTACCAAAATTAGACATTTTGATTTTCTTAAATAAGATTTTTTCCTCTCCCAATCATCTTTTCAAAAGCATCATCAAAATTCTGGTCTCCTACTAATTCAAAGAAAACCAGAACATTTGAAGGAGATTGCAACCATTTCACACCTGCCTGTTCTTAGACAGAGTAACTGAGCATCTTTAATGTTATTACTGTAACTAAATCTCAGTGAATATTTTACTGATTTCTAAGATAGCATCCCAGGACTCTACATCATAGTTAGAGTCATCTGTATGACATCTTTTGCTATCCTTTTACTAATGCCAACAGAATATAAAGTATATTCTGTGTGACAGGAAGGGAATGACTTTGCCTTTGTATAATTCTTTTGCTGCCCAGAAAGTACAATAGATCAAAGGGGTCTTGGATGGCTCGTCCATTCAAACAGAAATACTGAACAGATATATTACTAATCTGTCATTCCTTGTTCATACTTCATGACTTGTTAGAATGTCATTTACTGACTGTATCCCCTTTTGTTTATTTCGTTTGTTTGTTTTCAAAGACAGAAGCACTGTACAACTGCTCATATGTGTACAAAAAAAAATAAAAAATCCAAGAAGGAACCCATTTGTAATGCGGAAGTCACAAAGAAGTTTACATGTACAAACACATGCTCAAATAAGTAAGTAAATTTCCCCCAGTCAGAGATAACAGCACTCTTCTTCAGACAAGTGTCCTACAATAAGATATAAATCTTCCTCCTTCTTATTTCTTCTAACAAATTGTAACAGAAACACTGTGATTAGTTTACTCAAAATAAGCTATGATAGATTTTGCTTAAAAAAGATACAATTTACTCTCAGAGAGAAAACTATTTAGCTGTAATAAAACCTACAGAGATTCTGTAGAAACACAGAAGACCAGACAAGGACAATGAGATCAATAATAGCAATCCTGCTATTTTTATAATTCTTACTTTAACTGTATTCAAATACTTAATATCTACAGGTGGATACTACAGAACTATGAAACGAAAAGAGATTTTAAGAAATTCAAAATATTGGTTTCATTTTCAGTGATTTTCAAAGCAGCATTAAAAATATATATATTCTTCTTATAAAAGCCTTCTGCCATGCCAATCTAAGGAACTCTTTTTCTTGGAATGACTCCAAATCCTGTTAACGTTGTGCATCTCTGAGATTAATAGTGATGTAAAGTGAGCTGTGAATTTTATTACGAGAATGTACTGATGTATTGTCTAGGGGCAGCAATTAAGTACTGGCAAGTATTTCTATGTCCTAATTCCTGGTAACAAAAATTCAGAGGCTTGAAACTAGTACTTGGGTAGAATATAAAGTTTGACCTGGAAATCAGGAGCCCAATACACAACAGGTCTCTTCATTAATAGTACGCTGAAGTTATTTCTGTGTGCTAGTTTTACCTAGAACAGCATCCTGCTGACATGAAAGTTTCTTTGCACAATTCGACATACTACTTTAATTTTGAAAACTCATTTTGCTGTCATTTCATCTATTACCCCCAAACTCCTTTGGGACTTAAATCCTTTGCAAAAGTCAACCGACTGGAAAAAGGATTTCATATCTTAAGAGACACAGCCACACATAGGCCTGCCATGCCAGATGGCTTATATAGGACATATATATTCCTCACCCTTCTGCAACAACATTTCTCTTTTCTGACATCCATCTCCTCCTTCTCTAATATTACAGTATCACTAGTCAGGGAACTAGGGAGGAAAAGTACAGGCTATCGTCCACTTTAAATTCATTGCTTGCTTATTGCGTGTTACTCAATAAATGAAGCATAAATACATCCTTCACACAACAATTCTTGAGGACTCCCCTACCCGTGCTTTTCTGTAGATACCAATGTTATCTCTAAGAGTCTGGCTGGCGCTGGGCAGAGTGAGATGAGAGTCTGGGACATCAGTGGGACGTCACACACATAAAGACATGCAGCACTACTACCTGCTGCAAAGCAGACACACAGGCAGCTTACATGCGGCTGCACACAATAACCAAAATTTATTTTGTTTGTTTTGGATCATTAGTAGAGAAGTCAACATACCCCATGCACACCAGCTGTCGGTGGCTATCTAGAGAATGCTTCACTAAGCACAGAACTGTAGAACTTAGAGATAAAAATGAGCCAGACCAGGCCTTTTCAGAGTAAAATCGCTTGTTACACAGCCCCTTGCCTACAGCTTTGCCAGTTTAGTTTTAAAAGCCTGATAATAAAAAGTAGCTGATATTCAGCTTACCTTTCCCTCTGTCTTAACTTCATCATGATTCTGCTAATTATGTTACCATGTTCCACACTAATTGGTGTTCACACTTGGCCAATTCAGCTACAGCTGGTCAAATTTACTGTCACACACCCAGCACAACTTGGGATTTCTTAGAATTCCAGTTGTGTTAGTTCAGCATTGACTATAAAAGGGAAAATGAAAATACAGCCACTATTTTCCACTGTTCTTTTCCTTTTTCCAGTGGTCTATGGTAAAGGAAAGACAGTCACAATTAGTATTTATCTACTCCCCCCAACCCTTCCACCTGTGTTAATTAGCTTAAACTACCACAGATGTATTTAGGCATTGTCATAACAGAAGAAAATTATGAGCAGAGAAAAGCCTTCCACTCACATCCCACCTATCCACCACCCTGCCTCTAGGCATCTCAGAAAAATTTGCTACTAGCAATTTTATTTGTGCTGCTATTATCAGATATTGCTGTATTTCACCAAGAAAAGAGCAGTCTGCAAATAATAATAATAAAAAGACACATAAATATACAGGAAGGCATTCTAAAATGAGCTGTAATTACTCTGTGGTACTAACATCTCCCTCACTATGAATATAATTGTTTCACTAATTCAAGGTATGATTGTGAGCTTATATGACACATCTGTGATGCAGGCAATTGTTAGAACCCGTTGTACAGAACAGGAGGCCAAGTGACGTTTCCAGGCTATCTGTATTAAAGCACAAATCTTATCTCATACTAACACCAAGTCACAGAAAATTTCTTCTGCTGAAAATTGTTACAGAGTTCTTGTAGATTTTCCAAAGTGGTAGGGTTTAAATAGATGACCGGTTACTCTCACACAAATACCTTGCCACTACACTACCCAGCCAGCACCTTTCTCCCACTGTTTAATTAGCAAGAACACACCAATTTCCATTTTAGTATGTCAAAGAAGACAGCACATCTGTGAGAGGCGCAGATTAAGATAAGGTCTATTTCACCTACATCAGAGGACAGGGAGTAACTAATGTAGGTTAACAGAGCAATCTTTTAAAAAAATCTCCAAGCACACTGACAAGAAAATGACTTTTGCCTGAGGCAAGCATGTGGTTTGTGGGATCTCCCCAGTCACTTCTGCACCTCTCCATATTTACCTGTGAAAAGTATCTCCTTCATCTGAACAGCTGTATGCAACAGGAGGCACATCAAACCAGTGCAGAAAGGCAATGCGGATTTGGTGAGTACTATATCTATTTTAGCACCACATAAATTCACAAAGTAGGTCTTGATCTAACCTGGGCATATGCTGGTTTCTACAGGCTCAAAATCAGGCACAAGAGCCACAGGGCAGAAATCCCGCTGGCAGGGAAAGGTAGAGCATGAAGCACAGCAACTGCCAAGCAGAAGGCACCAAAGGATACATCATCGTCACTTCAAATGTGTCAAAAAGTGTTGTAATAAAATACTAAATAATATTTATTTTTGTTTATTGTAAAAGGCTTCTATGGAATCAAATATTACTGAGAAAATTATTAATTATTTAGAAGGTTGGTGTGATTTTAGCAGAATCAAACTAACATTGTGGTAAACATCAGATAAGCACTAAGCACCTTTCCTTGCCTGGTTTTCAAGGATTTGCAACGATCACTTGAGAAAACTCCTTTATGTAGCTGTCCACCATGGTTGTTTTTCAGACTTTCCCTCTACATGCAAAATAAACTGAAGAAGCCAGGATGGAAGAGCAATGATTTTTCTTTTCAGTGTTTTTGTTTGTTTGTTTGTTTGTTTGTTTGTTTGTTTTGGAGACAAGAATTGTAAACCCAGCCGGGAGTGGGCTGTATTCATTCCAGTTCCCACGAGACTCCTCGCACAGAGCCACACAGCCGGTGCATCTTTCCTGGGAAGCTCCTTCAGGATCTGTTGTGCCCTTAGAGGGGCCCAGGGCCAGGCAGGTGACGTGGCGGCCTCTGGCAGCCTGCTGCTTCACAACACTCTCCTGCCAACGTTGTCAAAATGCTATCATTTAGCACAGCTTGCTTCAAAGAGCTATCCATGAGAACGCATTGCTCTGAAGTCTGCCACCAGCGGTTGCTAAGATTCAGAGGGCAAATGGAGCTCAGGCACCAAACCGCATCACTGCTAATTCCTTGACAGGAAATGTTGGGTAACCAGCACCTGTACAGCCGCGTACTAACCCCTGGGATTGGGTGCCCATGCCCAGGGACTGGCAGCAGGGCCTCTGTGAGGAGAAGCTGGGGCTGCCCCAGGCCCACCGCAGTGAGTTCTGGAAGGTTCCAGAGGTTTCCATAGTGCTGCTGCAGCTGAGCCAAGAATGCCCAGGGAAAGACAGAGCTGGCATCTGACTGGATTCCAGCACCCTCACACACACCAAACGCTGTTACACCACACATCTTGCCCCAGCAGTAAGAAAAAATGGCAAAATCCAGATTCAAAGGGCTCTGCTTCAGTGCCTGTGAGTACTGCTAAATAAATAATTCAGCTATCAAACACCTTTAGCATACACGCTCACCTAGAATTATTTGCACAACTCTGAACTGCTTGGGTGCTAGTCAAATGCTCTTAAACACAGAAATCAATCCGCTACTTTCATTTTTGAAAATTCTTGAGAGATCATTTTATACAGTATTTAATAAACTATACCTAAGACACAATAATATGCCATTCCTATCTTTTATGTTGTATGACACCATTTTTTGTGTGCATGCAGTATTTAATTTTATTTCTTCATTCAAAGTAGTAATTGATATTATACATTACTATAACAGACCAAATGTCACCCTTTTTCCTTCATGCAAATGAAGATTTGACATTGATAATGAAGAAGAATGCATAATAATAACAATAACCATACTGGCCTATACTTAGCGATACAGGGAATACCTCACATCTGCACAGAATTGTATGGGCTGTGATAAAGTTCCCATCTATACAGACTATTTTCAACCAGCTGGAATCCAAAGAGATAGAAGGACGTATTTTGGAAAGACATGAAGACACGGCAGGCCTTTAAACCGCGCAATTACCTGAATAAAAGAGGTGGAACCGGGGATTTCAATTTCAGTCTTGTAGCAAGATCCCAAGACATAAACGAGGAAAGCTGTGCAAAGCAGAATTTACCTCTCAAACTGTTCTAAGCTCATTGAATCCCCAAAGGGACAGAAACCAGGAAAAGGCAGTTAGGTATTTTTGGTGTTTCTAGGATGGCAATACTGCCTTCAGCTACAGATTCATACCAACACAGTGATTGTCAAACCTTTTGGGCTTTGATTTTTCAGAGATGATCTCACAGCTCTACTGAAGTACATTCCTGTGCTGTGGGTGTTGTGGTTGACACAGTGAAATTGCATTTGCATCCAAACCATCTACATTTAAAGTAGTTTTTGTTCCTCTACTTCTCTAGGATGTGTCTCCACACAAGAGCAGTTCCAAGCATAAAGTTTGGTTTGGATGTCTATAGCAGAGAGCTTCCCTGAACACTGGGATTCAAGACTGCTAGTATTTGCCTAATGTATCTTGATAAAATGTTATAGTAGATTCAGATTCAAGTGTTTGTAAAAATCTATTTACCTTTGTGTTGGCCCATTATTATTTCAAGGCCCAGTCCACTCACTTGTTTTTGATGTTAGAGTTCAGACACCAAAATTACTGATTACAGTTTCTGATTTTTCAGACAGTGTTGCATTTTTTTAAAGCAATTTTAATTTTAAAATGCAATGTATCATTTATGTAGAACTGGCAACAGCATGAATGTAAAGCTAAAAGAAAATGATCAGACCACATAAAGTTAATAATGTGGTACTAGCAAGAACATTTAATTGATTTACAGTGCAGCTCAATATATAAGCACTGTACTATGAGTAAAGCTATAAGGTAGCCCATTAGTTCTTAGTGGGCCTCCTCAAGAGCTCCATTCACAATCCTATTAATTAGATTGGGTCCTTCAGTGTCTACCACTCCTATTTAAATCACTTGTTTCCCATTATGCTGTGTACTATGCACTGCAAGCCCATAAAATCAGGTATTAATATTTCTATCAGTGAGGCTTCTGGAAGTCAACTTTAATTATCATAGGTGAAATCTTCCTAATCCTTGCAAACAAAAATGATTAAAACACAATGAAGTAGTGACTCAAGGAGGGATAGTGTTAAACACTGGTATATGTTATGTCCAAATATCATAAAGTTTATTCCTCTCAGTAGGAAAGAACATTTGATCTATATATTTCTTTTAAATGCCAGAAAACGTGACATATTTTTTAAAGTAAATTCAGATACTGCCTTGATAAATTTAAGAGCCTTTCAAGTTCTTTAAATACTGCATTTTTCATCATATACCTTCTAGACTTTGTGATCCAGTTCACGTGAAAAATAAGACAGACTATATATACGGCTAAAACTGATGGCAATATTTGCTAAATGTGCCACATGCACAAAATAATTATATAAAATTACATTTAATTATTTTTAACAGTTAGCTATTCACTCAAATTAAATACTTCAATATAAAATGAATGATTACATTATTTAATGTCAGGCTCCTCACTTATATTTGAGAATGGCTTTAATTTGCAAAGTAATATTCACAGATTATCAAACTCAGCTTCAACAAATAAAATAAAGCAAACAAGATAGGCTTAAACAATAATAAAACAATTACAAATCAGATGCTGTCTACATGCCTGTGGAATATAAACAGCTGTTTCCTGTTCTTTTCTTTTTCTTTTTTTTTTTTTTTAACATGCTACAATTAAATGTCCTTAACAATTTGACAAAATAATTTTATAACAATTTAAAATATTGCCTGTAAATAAATCTGACAAGCAATGAAGAAAAGGGTTCTTGGTACCATTTCAAATCATACTTGTTTTTCCACACAAACAACAAAATTTGGAATTTCAGTTTTAAACATTATCGTCTGTGATTTGTGATACCTAAAAGAATACGAGAGAACAGCAATCTTCCAGGCTGACACCCAGCTCCAGCTGAGGTTCACATATATTTCACTTACATTCACTTGCCTGTGGTTTAGCTCTGCTACTTGTTTTGATTTGAGAACACCACCATAATCCAAAATAACAAAATCCCCTTTCACCAACCATGCTAACTAAAAATATCAAAAATCAACACCATGGAATCCAATGCCTCTCATACACACACATAGCCTGTTCAGGGGATTCAACCTCACAAATTATCTATCAGATTGGGATTTAGAAAAAAGATTAACAAGTGATGCCGACAGTAAGAACTTTCATATTACATTATATAGAATACAAAAACATAAACATCACCAAAGCCTTATATTATGGTATAAATCCTCCAATGGACAGTATTTAAATTTAAAACAAAGCAAATCTGCACTGGCAATTTATCCCAGGTAGGTATTAGTACACTTCTTGTGCTGCCTTGTGAAACAGATGGTGCTTGTTGCTCTTGGGTCAAGAACATTGCCTCTCCGGTACCATTGTTTTAATTGTCTCCCATCTTATACTGCTTAAATCCATCTTACTGGGACATTGTATGCAACCGAGAGAGAAATAAAATACTTTAATTTAATCACTTAACACAGAATTTTTATCGCTTAAATGAAAACAGGATTTCAATTACAGTGAAATCAACAATTTGTTGGGTCAGCACCATGCTAAAGACAACTAAATCTTGCACATGAGAAGGAGGAAAATGCTTACCGTATTATCTCTGAATTATAGGAGAAGCATTGCTTCAACTCATTGCTGGGCAGCATTTAGGAAATCCTAAAAAGAGACAAATTGAAAGAGATAAAAAGCTATATCCTGCTATGAAGTTTAATGTGAAATTCACACAGATGCCAACAGAGAGCTCTCTGTCACAAAATGGCAGGTTTGAAGCCAAATGCAGAAGTGTTAATGATACCTGGAAGATTATGTCAGCTTTTGAGATTCTAAAATTAAAGAACCTCACAGTAGGGGCTACTATGAAAAGTTTGGTTACATTTGCAAATGATGTATATTGAAGATGTAAATTAAGGTGCACCTTAATCTACTATCCCTCTTAAAGTCAATGAAAATCAATCTGTTGAAAAAAGTCTTACAGTTTCTCTCCAGATATAGCATTATTAAGCAAAGCACCAAGCAGGAATAGAAAATAAAAAATACATCCTAGTAGCTGGCAAATCTCCTTTACACTGTATACTAGTGCCACAGCTTCGTATGGGTACATATTTTGCTGTACCCATATTTTCACATTTAACTGTAGTTCTTTTGCACTAGCTTTGAAAATCTCTGGTACTCTTGGAACACATAAAGTTATTAATTGGGTTGTCCAGTCAGGATTGAGTCTGAAGGGTTACTCTGTATTTCCATATGCTACGTCTTATATCAGAAGTATGCAGTGCTCTATTTCTGTAATTGCGTTGTTCAGGAACACTGAAGAACTGTTGGATTGAACGTGTATCTCTTTACAGCACGTCAGTCAAGGCCTCTAAATATAACATTAAACTTCAGCAGCATTCTCGCAGGGCAGTACTTCTTAGTAAGCACTTATGGATGGATTTGGGAGGCTGTAACTGCAGTGAAGAGCCAAGGCTACTCATACTATTGCTGTGACAACAAAGAAGGTCTAGGACTGCTTACCCCCAGCTGCTGTGCCTTTTTAGGAGGCAGCATGAGCTGTTTTAGAGCTTCAAGAAAAAGGCATAGACCTTGAATTAGTTTACATAATCATTCTGATACTGCTGAAATCTATATAACACTGATGAGATATTTCATTTATTCCATTCGGGTGGAAGAATCTTGAAGTCTGGAGTGGTTTGTATGATTTCATATGCTTCCCACTGTCACCTTTCACCTTCAGCAAAATCATTTACTGTCTTTTACTCTACTAGTTTATTAATTTGATCAAGGGCAAAGGATATGTAGCGTGTTCCACCAGTTAATAAAGTTTATAAAGCACTAGGGGATCTACTTGGATGAAAATCATCATAGAAATGCAAGACTTAATCAGACCAAAACCAGCCTCTAATGCCAGAGAGATGTAAAACTCATTTAGAAATTAGAAAGGGTGGCTGAGCAAGCAGCCAAAATTGAAAAATTGCATTATGAGACGTAGGTACAAAGGCATTTAACCTAAGTTAAAGTTAGTCTTTTAAGGTTTAAAAAGAAAATACTGCGAAATGCACCTGACTTGGGTAGATGGATGGATACTTGGAAGCAATGGATGTATTCTGCTGATCATAAGAATTTACAAATGGGCAAATGGGAGATATGTCACATTCGCCCAGAAGATTTGATACAATGAAAAATATTTAAACATTGGATATTTTAAACTCTATTTAAATTTATTTAACCTCTTTAAACTCTTTAAATTTATTTAAACTCTATTTATATTTAAATTCTAACATTACAAAGTAGGAATTACAATAGAAGTGACAAAAATAGAGACCTTTAAAAGAGCACTGTGTAATCCAGTGATCATTGAAAGAGTAACCTACAAGCCAGTCAGAGCAGATGCACTAGATGCATGGTTGTATGATTGGAACAGGTCTGGACTACTAGACATGCGTAGAAAGCAACTTAGTAGAAACATATCCATATGTATAACATCATTTTCTTAATGTCAATAAAGTATTAACATTCAAAAGGAGCATACAAATAAAACACTAACTTTACTGCAGTTGGTAAATTCCCTGGCTTGAGTTTTTGGTAAACAAATTGGGTAATGGAACAAGTGTTATTACAGTGCCATCTAGTGCAGACAAGGCATTTGAGTGAAGATGGCTGATGGGAGAAATGTCTGCAGTCACACCAACATCACCACTTGCCCCAGGAAGGGGAAAGCCACTGCTCTGGGAGCTAGAGAGGCCATCCTGCTTTTTGCTCAGATTTAGGGGATCCAGCTCAGAGAGCAATTAGCAAAGTATTTCTATTATTGTATTTGGGTGAATTGTTGCTCTGAGGATCAGCATCATGCATTTCGCATTTTCAAGTATCTAGATTATGCGCTGGACTACCCTTCTTCATTACAGTCACTTGCTCCTCCCTCAGTCACACAACAGAAAAGAGCTTTGTGCTGACAAACAAAAAGTGCTCTGAACATGAGAAAAATAAAAGGCTGATTTGCCTGAGTGAGAAAAAGCTATGGTCAGTTTAACAAATGATAGTCAGCAAAATGCTCGCAACAATTCCCAGTTCATACATGGTGGTACTTGGGCTCTTTCCAGCATTGTACTGGCCGGCGCATTTTGAGATGTGATTGCAATTGTTCACAGATAGAGGAAGCCCGTTTCTCTCCTGGTATTTCAAAGACTGTCAGGGTGGTTGATGCATCATGTGACAGACTTTAGAATCTACCACACAACGCTCACAGTTAACCTCACATTGTGAGATACAGTGGTTAACTGCCAGTGTTACAAGGTAGATTCTAAAGCCTATTCTAGGCTTGTTTCAGGCTCTGCTCAAACTGTCTGACTGGCTCTTGCTCTTCGAGAGGGCTGTGTTGGCTGCCAGAGAGCACTGTGATCTGCCCTGCCTCAGGTACAAGCAGGCACTGCATTTTCTGCAGAGACTTGCAGGGAGGTGGTCCAGGAGCACTTCCAGCATCACTGGTCCAGCAGCTGGGAATCCCCACGTGGCTGGTCTTGTCTCCACTACAGGTGGGTGAGCACAAAGGGCCTAGAACTAGCTGCAGGTTTGTACTGCTCCTGACTCTGGCCACATCGTTGTACCAGCTACTTATTAGGCATACAATTGTTGGATACAGGAGGGTTTACAAGTTTAAAACCCTGAATGTATTCAGGAATAGCCCAAGGCAAGAAGGAGGCACCAGAAAAACAAATTCTAAATTGGGTTTGGGTGCTTGAAACTATCGTCCAGGGGAAAAAAATACAGCACCCGTGTTCTTTCCCAGCTACTTAGATGGTCCACATACAGAGGTCCCACATAAATCCCAAACCCTTTGTTTTGCCATTTATGGTTCCCTGGAGTCATATTACAATAGCTTTGATTAAAACACAAACCAAGTGAGTAATTGCAGGCTTTTTAATTTTACAGTGTCAGTTTGTCATAGTAATGGATATGTTGGAACATGAAAGTCTCTTAATGAATTAAAGGAAATGCATATTTAAAAGAACTTAAAACTGCCCATGACCAGCAACCTCATACACTCACACAAAAATAAGAGGGGGAGAACAACTTTTCTTGTCAGTGATGCAAACTCCTGATAAAAATGATGATCAGTATGTCCTACTGACTGCAGCTCTCAAAGTGCCCTGTGGCTTCATTGAATGCCATTGAGCAGAACTTCTGTGTACTTATTTTGAACAGACCCTTCCATTCAAACATACCAATAATGATGCAAAAAGTTATTTTTACCAAAGTGTCAAACAGAAAATATAAAGAAATAAAGAATAAAAGACAATGCTGAGTTAATATTTTTTGTCCCCTCCAACACATTACATCTAATCTTAAAAGAAGTGATACTTACATCTTAGGGATGTTTGTTTTCCCTTCTGCATGTTGTTTAATGGTATCTCTATGCGTTTCACAAAAGACACAGTGAGAACCACATTGTAGGAGAATGAATAAGTCTAATCATGCTTGGATTACCTCTCTAATAAGCAGAATAAACCCAAGTATCATTGAGGAAACTGATTTTTTTTTTTTTTTTTGATGCACACTGCAAACAACTAAGAAATCCGTTTTGAAACCTCTTGTAAATAGCAAAATACAGGGCTAAATATTTGTTGTTCTTTAAAGGACAAAGAGCAGAGTAAAATAATCATTAGGAATTGCACAAATACTGCAACAGCTGTATTTGCTGGTAGAAATAATGGAGGGGCCCGCCCCCATTCCACATCTGCTACCAGTCTTTTAAAGCAACAATAGGAAACAGAAAAACCACGATGTCACTGTTACATTCATGCCATAACGTATTTATGTGTCATCGGCAGTACCGCTGGCTATTACTCATCAAGTAATATGTACCAGATTAAACTGAATTTAAAGCAGAGCACCACTTTTTCCTTCCATTTAATGCAGGAAAATTACATGCACATGTGTGCACAAAGAGTGGCAAATGCAGAAATGAATGCAAATTTTGTCCCTTTCAGGGAAGATATTTCTAGGCATTTGGAAAGGAACAGAGCTTAAAAGAATAAATAAATAGAAAGTGAAAGACTAGAAACAACGTATGCTTTTTCTACAAGGCAGGAGAAGAGTTTTCTGCATGGCCTCTCCCAGTGTCTCTTGACTCCTAAAGACTACTGGTTTTGGTGGTCTCCACTTTGTCATGGCAAAGCAATTTCAGCTGAAAAAGGCAGAAAATGGCAACACACTGAGCTGTTTAATGCAGCTAAAACTCTTGCCTAGACTTCCTTGGCAATTTGCCACTTTGTACTGGCAGATTGACTCAAATTTTTTTCCCGATTTTAACTTTAATCCTCAGATGTGACAAGCACCTGCAGTTCATAATGATTAGAATGTGGGAAATATTCAGTAACTCTCCTTTTCCAGTCCTGATATCATAAGCTTGCTCCACACACATTTTAATAGCTGCTAGTTTGCATTCATACACCAGCCTTTTAAGAGCGTATTCTACATTTTTGCTGGAGCTATGCAAGACAAGGCAGGTGGGCAATGGGTGGGGAATGGAAAATAACACATTTTTTGTTCCACATCTTCTTTCCATTGAGCTTTGCCTGCATGGACTAAGCATATTCCGTGAGGATGTCTTTCTGCTATTTTCTTCCACACCTGAAAGCCTTCTTTTTGGATGTGCAGCTCTTTAATAGTATCAACACCTTTCTACTGTAGTCCCCAAATTTTATTTAAATTGCTATTTACTCACATTGATGACTAAGTTGAATAAGACTCCAATTCAGTAAGTACTTGTGCACCCACTTGATTTGAAGTATGCACATGGCCCACTTGACTTCAGAGAAGTAAAGCAGCATATGGATAAGTGCCGCAGAAGGACTAAGGCTAAACACAAAGTGTTGTTGCTGGATACTGACATACAATCATACATAGTATTGCTTTCTTATGGTAACCAAGCATAACTATTTTCTTTTGTCCACAGGAACATAGACATCTGCACCTCTTACCCCATTTACTCTAAGCAAAACTATTAAGTACAGTATCTGTTAAAATGATCCCTTCACAACCACTGATTTCATAACTCTTACAGAAATATCTCAGTCCCCCAATCATTTTTATTTGGCAAACCACTTAAAATACATAAAGGAAATGAATATATTTGAACAAATTTATCTCCTTTCACTTGTATATGGCTTTCTCCTAAAATCAGTGCTTTTCCCCAAAGCAGTATGTGTTTGATAAGTGTAAATTGATTCTGCTTCCGTTTTTTAGCAGAAGAATATATGTTAAGAAATAAAAACACAAGCAATTGTTCCTCCTGCTTGCTATTCATCTCTTGAATACTGAAAGTCTCTTTATGAATAACATGAATTGATGTTCTTGTCAGTAGCAACAATATTTACAGAATGTATGTTACATTAAAGAGGAAATTGAAAGTAAAGATGTGATTCCACTAAAAGAGACATTGAAACATGCAGACAATCTCACCCTTGCAGAGTCTGTTCACCTTTTGTCAAGATTTGTTTTGCTTAGTATTCATACACCTTTTGTATTTGATGTTCACTATTTAAATCAGTTATTATCTGTCAAAGTGGGTCTTTGCAAACATGTAATATCAGAAAGAAATAAACAGAAAACTACTATAAAGCATAACAAAAACATGGGATTTTTCATATAATATAGAAAGTTTCCTCTATTCAATTGATGATGTTCCTTGTGGCAAACAGAGAAAAACTGTTCCGTGTTCTGAAACAGAAAAACAAAACCAAAGCAGCTAGTCTGATTCACTAGAGTCTTTCAGCATAGCATAGGAACTACTATAGGCTCTGTTAGTGCAGCTCAGTGCCAAATGCCATCATTAAAATTGACATAGAGCTGAGCATAGTACAGACTATAAAGGTTGCCTCATGTCAGGGAATACAAGAGGAAGCGCCATCTGACTAAATGCATCTCCATGACTTTCAAGCTAGTTGAATGATGGTGTTTTATTCATTCCCAATCTTCTGTTAAAAAAATAATAATAATAAATTAAATTTTAAAAAGGTTCATTTTTATTATAGTAATTTGTGAACTTGTAAAAGAAGAACAATGCCTTCAGCTCACAGTTCTTAGGGTGGACAAAAAATGATCACATTTTGTGGAGACAAACTAACACACCTTAGTCCAAGAGCTTTACTTCCCTACAGCCATTACAAATAGTCTTAAGACAAGATAAAATCCAAATTATGTTTTCTGGCTTCAGTATATAGAAGCACCAACCACCAAAACGTACCACAAACATCCAGTGAGAATCTAGCTTTTTTTACATCATTGAAAACACCTTTTTGAGAAGTCCTTGCTCCGTGCTCCTTGACCAAGAGGATCAGGGAGAGAATTCCAGAGCCAGAGCCATGTGGGCTGTGTATTTTGCCAGCAGTGCCCTTTTTGTCAAGGGGACGCCAACTTGGTCTCAAAGAAAGGAGGGAATCAGTTCAGGAGATTGCCTAGGAACCTCAGACAGTAATCCACAAAGAAAGAATTAGATTTTTGTTCCTTGGTTGGGAAAAGGATTTTAAGGAAAAGCACTGGCTTCTAACGGACCCTGCTAAATGAATATTTGAAAATGATTTGATTGATTTGCTGATACAGACCACTTAACAGAATTTACACAGTAGACATTAATAAAATACACCTCTGACCAACTCCCTTCACCCCCCAAAATACCTAAGCCAAATAAGCATGTAGTGAGTAAAATAAGTGAACTAGCAAAGACAACAAAACAGCAATAAAAGAAACAAACAAAACCAAACAAACAAACAAAAAAAAAGGACACTAGAGAAGGAAGGAAGGTTTATTGTATTTTATTTTATTTCATTTTATTTTGCCACACTATTTCATCAAAAAAAGCTATTTCAATAAACTGCTGTAAATTTAAAAAAATAAAAATCTAATGATGCTGAATAGAGACAGTAGGGTCCATGCTTGAATGGGTAGATGATGTTTTTAACAGGTTTTCCGGTTATGGTTACATTCAAGGCAAACAATTATGCAAATAAAAAGAAGTAAAATTCTGTGGAAGAAAATACTTTTCTCACAGGAATGAAAGCTGTATTAATCACACGGATCTGGGGAATTTGGTATTAAGCACTGCTAGTGACAAAAGATAAAAAAACAATTCAAATGCATTTTATTTGTCATATACATCCATTAATATTCTTTTCTTCCAAATTTTACATTTCTCATTTCTTTCCTCAATGAAAGAGGATAATGGCTTATGAAGAGGGAAGGGAAGGAAAGGAAAGCAAAGAAAGCAAATCAAATGGAATTGCAACAGGTAGGCAAAAAGCAAGTCATGCTTCAAGCCAAAACAGCTTCAGAGATTTGAATGGATTTGTATTATCAAATAACTGAAGTACCATGCAATGGTTTTGGATAGATTTACTGAAGAGGATATTTCCAGAGCCAAGTGGAAAATGCAGTTACCAGGAAATATGGATATCATAAGAAATGGTTCTAATTTGTCCATAATAACAAAGTACTTGTGCTATATATCTAATATCCTATATTTAGCAGTGAAAACAAGACTTGTTTTTGTTGTTGTTTGTATGTTTTGTTTTGGATTGCTTTTTTTTTTTTTTTAAGTATGCCTCAAAACTTCACACTTTTCAGAAGCTTCCAGAGTCTCTGTTTCCTAGTCCAGGAAATTAGGAACTCTGTTTCCTAGTCCAGCCTCTGACCTAACACTAACCAGTCCTCCACTAAACCATATCACTGCGCTCTACATCTAAACGTCTTTTAAAGACTTCCAGGGATGGTGACTCCACCACTTCCCTGGGCAGCCTGTTCCAATGCCTAACAACCCTCTCGGTAAAGAAGATTTTCCTAATATCCAACCTAAATCTCCCCTGGCGCAACTTTAGCCCATTCCCCCTCGTCCTGTCACCAGGCACGTGGGAGAACAGACCAACCCCCACCTCGCTACAGCCTCCTTTAAGGTATCTGTAGAGAGCGACAAGGTCGCCCCTGAGCCTCCTCTTCTCCAGGCTGAACAAACCCAGCTCCCTCAGCCGCTCCTCCTAGGACTTGTTCTCCAGGCCCCTCACCAGCTTCGTCGCCCTTCTTTGGACCCGCTCAAGCACCTCCATGTCCTTCTTGTAGCGAGGGGCCCAAAACTGAACACAGTACTCGAGGTGCGGCCTCACCAGAGCCGAGTACAGGGGGACGATCACCTCCCTAGCCCTGCTGGTCACACTGTTTCTGATACAAGCCAGGATGCTGTTGGCCTTCTTGGCCACCTGAGCACACTGCTGGCTCATATTCAGCCGACTGTCCACCATCACTCCCAGGTCCTTCTCTGCCAGGCAGCTCTCCAACCACTCATCTCCCAGCCTGTAGCTCTGCTTAGGGTTGTTGTGCCCCAGGTGCAGGACCTGGCACTTGGCCTCGTTGAAGTTCATGCAGTTGGCCTCAACCCATCGGTGCAGCCTATGGTCAAATGGTAGGACTGAAAGACATTAACATGTGCTACTTTTTATGGTAAGTCTGAACTCTAGAGTTAAATGACCCTTAACCAGAGGGATAACTAAAATATGGAAGTGAAGATTCAAACTCACTTTTGTATGAAACTCTTGACATAATTACTCATTATTATGAGTAATAATGACAAGAACCCATTCTGTTCTACCAGCACTTCTGACAACACTGTTACGAAATTCTACCTTCCTCCTGTTTAGTTCCTCAACCAAGGTGTTCTGTTTCAAACTAAAGTTAGATATCTCTATAAATCCTTTCTTGTCATCAAGCCTACCAACGCACCCAGACATTGGCATCAGAAGAATTAATTTTGCACACCGGATTTGGCCCTTGCTTACATCTGGTGTTCTTTCAGTCACGCTGTCATTACTATCAGATAGCTCAACTCCGTCACTGCATCCACACCAATTCCAGGGACTGAACATACCATCCCCTTCGCAGCAGAACTTCTTCAGGTTACACTGTAAGTTGGGACAGTGCTTCTTCCTTGTTTACATAGTCATCTCCCTTTCATTTGCTGCTCGCTGGCCCCTGTATTTAAGTAAACCAATTACCCAACAGAAATGGTATAATAGCCATTGTCTAAACTTACCCAGAGTCCCCAATGATCAGACATCCATACAGTGACACGTATTTGGAAAAGGCTGTTTGCAGGACTTTTCATATAGCCTTGGCAAAAAATGGACATTGTCCAAGAACCATTCTTGCAGCAGAGAACATAATCACTAATTTAGGAAATGTGTTTCTGTTTTATCAAACCCAGTATCTGCTCTATAAAAATATGATTCCCCTCCTACCAAGCTGCTGACCAATATATTCTGTTTCTTTTCACTGAAACTTAGTATCACGCTGTGTTTTCACGTTGAGATGAAAATTGGAAAATAGGTATACAAGTTTATTCTGTCATCTTGACAATCTTTTTTTTTTCTTTTCTTTTTTTTTTTCTTCCTGTAATATTTTAATTCACTTTCCATACTTTCAACATTAACAACTTCTGACAAACTTTTCTTCTCCCATGAAGATAACATCCTTATAAATGACCTTACACTATGTCTGAGGCTTAGAACATGAATTTATTTCCTTTTATCACTTTGTACTGAAAAGGAAGAAAATGAACCATTATTAAAAAGGGCTTTCCTCCCCTCCTTTTTAATTCTCCGTAGGAATAACAGTTTCTTTTCTTTTATCTCCTCACTCTGAACTACAGGTGCAGTCCTATTATATTGCTTGCTGATGCCTTTGAGCATAATATTTTAGCTCAAACACATTCTTTAAACCAATGAAAATGAAATAAATTAGTACCTGCAGGCAGAATAAATTAAATAAAATGTACAATAATACAATTCTCATATACTTTTCTCTGTACAATAACATTAATATTCTGTTCCTTACATTCAAATAAACAATTTTATCCCACTAAAATAAAAATTGCTATTTTCATTTTTTACTTTCATTATTAAAAATTAAGATTTGTTTTGAATGACAATATTCAAGAAAAAAAGGTAATGATCTATTTTCTCAGAGAAAAGAAAGGCAAGGGATTCTCATTTACAGTTTAAAGAATTGTACCACATAAAAAAAATACCATTTTTCTAGCACTGAAAACCAAATTTCTTTCTTTACCCACAGAGCAAAACAAAATCAACTGTGGAAAAAGCGATCCACTCTGTTTCACAAATATCTTTCTGCTATGAATGGTGTATTTCTAGGAGCTAGAAGTTTGTACACATCTCGGTCTCTGCTTAAAACATGAATAAGGATTTGAATTTCTGATAAGTAGAGCTAGCCACAAGAAGTAAAGCTGAGCATATATACACATTTAAAATGAGACATTGAATATTCAGTAACATTGTCATTTGCTGTTATTCTAGATAAAATCGGGCTTTGCCTCAGTTCTTACTGTGAGGTATTCAGCATTGCCTCCAGCAATCTTGCTTATAGATTTTGAACTATGTGTTGTGAAGCTTTCCCAACTCATCTGCAATAAATAAAAAGCATGTGGAAAAAATGACCGAAAAAGGTCAAACTGCATTAAAATCTCCATACTCAGATAAATAATTGGGAAAATAAGCTTTTTGACAATTGCTTTTTCCATGGTACCAACAACCTAATCTGTGTGATAGCAATAATTTTTATTTTTATTTTTTATTTTTTATTTTTTTTAGTAAGTAATAAGGTAACATTAGTGTCATGAATGGCGTGAATGGCACTAGGTCTATATCAGGCAGTAGTCCCAAGGGATACTCCAGTGTTGGCTCAGCTCTCTCTTCCTCCAAATTGTCTAAAAGGAAAGGGGTTCGTGTACCTCTCAGAACTCATTTTTCCTTTGGGGGGAAAAAAAAAAAAAAAAAGAAAAAGAAAAAGCTTTCAGACTTACTTTTCCTTGCTTCTTTCAGCATGAAATCTATTTAGTTACTTTACTCTGTCCCAGCCTCTTGGCACTTTATGATTTTCCATGTATTAGTGAGGCATCCAGAGGAAGCACAAAAAGGCCTCCAGAAGAGGCACAAAAAAGCAAAGCAATTTGCCCAACCTGCCTGCAAGCCCACAAGTTTCTCAAACTCCAGCCCAGTGCCATAAGCAATAGACTATCCCCTGGCTTTCCAATAGCTACGAATCCAGAGCATTCTTCAAATGTTCATTTTAACTTCCCTTTGAGCATACTTAAAGCTGCCCATAAGAGAATTCTGAGCAGACTCAGCTGACCAGAGTTCTGTAGAGCCCACGGACAATAAGGCTGGAGAGAACCACGATCTCCTGCTGGGCACCAGTGCACAGCATTCGTCACCCTGCTGCAGAGTGAAAACCAGCAAACACATCCCGGCAACAAAAAATCAGTGGCGATCACATGTTCACTTGCAGGCCCCTGATTAAACCTCAGACTTGGAAGACCTACCTTGTGGATGGAAAAAAACAGTTGCTTTTGTAAGCTACTTTTAAACTTTTTGGTGGGGGCAGTCTTTTCAAAGACCTGTAGAAGCATATGCTATTTCAGATGATGTTATGTATAGAACATGCGTGAACCCACATTTTTTCCCCAAGGATTTGAAACATTAAAAAGAAAAATTATTTTGTCTTCTTTTTGTTTTAATTGGAATTGTCTGCCCCCCAGCAGGTGGAAGGACACTGCCTGCAGGAGCCTTTTTGTTGGCTAAAAAACTTGGTTTATATAATCAGTTTTATAATTAGTGAGCTCTTTGCTATTAAAAGGAACTCATTACTGCTATATTTTGCTGATTGATCCCTACTCATGAAGCAATTTAAAAATGTAAAAAGTATTTTGTGAGCCACTTAAAATAAAATTTTTAATATGAATATTGGGAAAATGTAACTGACAGTTGTCTGACTAAACTCCAATCTATAATTCTCTAGCAGTCCAAGCAAATCTTCATGGAACTGGAAAATGAAAATAATTACATCAAGTCACATATAGTTCTCCACTACTTGTCAGATTTCCTCTGCTCTCACAGTGGAAGGGCTCTGTTACATCTCGTAAGTACTCATCTCAAGTTCTGTGACATTTTCACCTGGTCTTGCAATCAGACAAACAAAATGACCAAGTTTGTATAAAAGTTCTGGAAAAAAAAAAAAAAAAGATCAGATTCCTCTGGATGACTACACAACATGCAGTCATGCCGCTCTTTTCCCTGAGGGCTCCGAGGAGGCTTGTTATGTTCATGAAGTTCTACTATTCACACGGAGAGATACTTTTTTGATAAGCAGTTGAAAAGAAAATCACCTTTGCTCAAAATTAATGATTACCACAGATCTGAAACTATTATAGAATGACTTACTCCAACTTTGTACTCTCTGCCAAATTTTGTCATGCCTCAAACAGAACTGATAAATTATCCAACAATTTCTAATATTGAAATGCAAGGAGGAGGGAGAAGAATGAGGGAGAGGGGACAAGAGGGTGGACACGTCAAATGCTCATAGGATTTTGCTTATTCAGGTATATTTCCAGTGAAATTCTGCTTCCAATGAAGGCAACATACAACTCAATGAGCTCAATAGTGTCAGTAAGTATTTCAGTCTCGACCTACTCCATCTACTCGTGTTTCCACAAGGCAGCCTGTCCCTTTCTCCCTGACCAGCTCAGGTGCCACCTCACAGGCTAGCTCTGGCTCTGAGGCTGACCCCATTTTTCACAGCACTGAAAAAAAATTGATTCTTCCACTGCTCCAGTAATCCCATCTGGCATTTATAGGCACTATTACAGTGCCAGATCATTTTACAAACTGCAATGACATCACTGGTAACTGAAATGGATACTTGTTTGACAGAGATCATAAGTAACCATGGCTGGCCCAATTCACTTGCCATTAAAGTAAAAAGCTGACATCAGCGAGAGCTGGGTCAGGCCCTAAAATGAAGCAGCACGGTCATACAATGCTTACAATAGGAAGGGAATATGTATTTCAACTCAGATGTTCATGACAATTAAGGCAAATCACTGTCCTGGAGTCATAAGGACAACTATATCATTGTTCATGCACTTCTGTAGAAATTTGGTGGGAACTTTATGTGGACAAGGGATGCCCACAATTTATTCAAAGAGTTTTCATTCTGTGCTCCCACAGACATGCTCTCCTGCCAGCATAAGTACAATGAATGTGCTCTTTCAGAGCAATTCCTTCAAGATAATTAATTACAATATTTAAAGTTCTGCTTCCCTACTCCGTTCTCTCCCATTTCCTTTTTTTTTTTTTTTTTGTAGAGGAAAGGATTATGCTATTTCAGCTTTTGCTCTTGTTTCTTCAGTGCATTAAGTATTTTAGGGCTACTCTTTCCTCCTTCCACACAAATGAGTACTTAAAACATTTACTTTAAGAAATTTATTCTCTATTTCTTGCTGTGGAAACAACTCTTATTGAATATTATTTTATCACTTTTAATTGCTTCCTTAGGTCAGGATGCTGCTACCAATATGCCTATACTTACTGTGTTCATTAATTTAAGCCTTTTACAAAAGTTATATGGCAAATCACATTTTTTTTTTTCTCCTGGAAAGGGAAGTCATGGTAGATAGTGAGATGAATTATTAATCAGCATTAACCCAAAGGAGAAAAAGCAACAACAACAACAAAACTCACAACCACAAGAAGCATCTTAAAGACTCAAGTGCTCAAGTGAATGAATTTATACCTGATCATATTTTTACAGCAGAAGTTTTCTTAGGAAATTTAAACATAAGGAGACGGATGCCTACATACTCAGAGCTACTGAGGTCCCTTATTTTCATTTCAAGACAAAAAATAAAAACTAAAAAATGCAACCAAACAAAAAAGAAAACCAACACACGTAAAATTAAAGGAAAAGGGAAAAAAAAAAAGAAAGAGAGAGAGAGAGAACAAAGAACAATCTCCGATGTGACACAGAAAGACCTATATGAAAATAAAGACCATAGACAGATCTTGCAATTATTAAATTCCAGGTAGTCCAAATCCAGCTCTCAGAAAGTAGTCTGTTCACAAATGTACAGGATCCTAAACCCAGTAAGATACGTTGTATCACCTTCAGATTTCAGTTGGTGCAATCAAATGTGCACTTTATTATTTCCTACATTTTATTAAAAAATATGAAAAAAGTACGTAAAAAAAAAAGGAAAAAAACAGTGCTTCTCCTCAATCCTACACATTTATTACATGGATCATAGGGGAGAGCTCATAAACATCCATAAACTGATTTATAGTCTCTTCTGCAAAGAGAAAAACCCAGTCCAGAATTGCTTTGCAAAGTGATTCACCGATCTTGTACTTGCTATGTTTTATGTAAAGCATAAAACTAACTTTTAACTCCATCTAATAACATTACTTTTGTCTTTTTATCCTGTACTTGGGAAAGTACATTTGGACATAATACCATAACTATCACACTGTTGCTGAACTTTCCACCAGAGAACAAAGTTAGTATGCAGGACTCCATGCAAAGAGTTCACCTGTTTCTATAAATAAAATTAATTAATTAAAATTTGCATAACAAATCACAATTGGGAAGCAAACTCCCCAGATTAATTCTAACTTTGCAGAAATAATGTTCAAAACCAGCCAGGCTGAGCAACATCAGCAAACCTGAAGTGGAGTAGCAGTGGTAGCAGCCAGTATGCATGAAAGGAAACCTAGGAGCACAAAGGAAATCATGAGCTACATCACGATAATTGATCAGTGTAAGAAAAAGCAAAGCCGAGAGCATATAAAATGCATTTTCCCTGAAATCATCCTTTCCAAGAATCAAAAGCAGAAGGGGGACACCAGAGATCAGAAGGGAGAAGTCAGCTGAAGAGTCCTGCTTCTGTGGGAACAACAAGCAGGTCATTCTTCTGAAGATGTTGGGAAGAAGTATGTCATGCCAGCTGATAGAAGGAGATTAAGGAAGAAGTCAGTGAGTTTTCTTTAAATCCACAAAAAGGAATTGACCAAAAGAACAATTGCAAAATAAAAATGGCTCCTCTCCTATCTACCCCATGTTAACTTTGTGCCAGAGTTTGTTTGTTTGTTTTATTAACGAGTTATTATTCCAGAGTAATAGGACTTTTATTACCAAGTAAGTCTACACTGTCAGATGAACTTATTTCCTCTTTCATCCATGGGTTTTTATCTCATGGACCTTGTGGACAGAAGTCAATCTTTACCAACAGGCTGAGTGTCAAAGCTGTCTCCAGCATGGCTGACAAAGCAGTGATGTGGCTGCTAGGAGCTGTAGTTTATTTTTGAGAGGTTTCCACTATGGCACTGTTGTTAATTTTCCTGAAGAGACAAACCCTGGAAAAACATTTCAGTGAGGCTTATGCTGAGGCTTTTAAATGAGGCTCTTAAAGAACCAAACAGCATCATCTTGTGCAATGTTTAAAAGCTTCTCTGCTTATAGTGTCCTCAGAGTGAAATTCAGAAAATATAAAGCAACATTTTAGTACGCCCGGTTTTTCCTGTAACCAACATACTTGCTCATACTTGCTGTGTCTGTCAAAACATTGGCTGAAGTGGGCCTGGACAGAATAAAAGACGACGTTTTTGTTCCAAAGTAGTATTTATTTCAAATTTAGATAAGGAATAAATTATTGCTGGCCCTGCTACAGTTTTCATGCTGTATTTTCATACCATTCTCGATACAAATGAAGCTGGTGTTATTTTTTGGAAATTTTCTATGGAGGACATGAAGCTGCCCCACATAAGCTAATGATGACAAAGGGACGTATCAGTCTGAGATTAGTGGAGCTGATAGCTTTAACCCTACACTGCTTTCATTCTGGACTGTGAACTGTCTGCCAACATTTTGCCTGCTCCTTTGGCACCTTTTTATACTCTTAATTTTCAGAACAGGTAGTATTATATCCATTTGGAAACATGCCACAACTTATTCCATCTGCTTTTTGACAGACCCTTGCAACTGCAGCAACTCTGCTCGTTACCCTACATAAAGCTCATGAAAAATGGGTCATGATCTTTTACTAACATTTCTCTTAGACCATATTATCCATTTTACATAGCAAGGCAGCGCATGGGCCTTCTTTTAAGAAAGCCAACAACTTTTTACAGGGTAAGGCCATAATATAAAATTAATGATATGCCTCAGCGAAGGATACTTTATCAATTTAATGCATTGTCTTTTGTCTCTTCAGACTTCAGTACACAAGTTAAAATTTTAGATTTCTTCTCTCTCAGAAAGCATGCCTTCACAACAATACCATGACAGAATTTGTCACTGTACAATCAGTATTTAATTCTAGTAATTCACATCTCAGTAAGGCACCCGTAGTGTTACCGCTGAAAGTAATGCAGGGTCCAATAACACAGGACAAAATTTCATGCACACATTTACACTGAAAACACCACCCTTTTTCACCTCCCTTCACAGATAACACCACACCAGTACCATTAAATTTATTTAGATCCCTGCCTGGTGAAAGGCAAAAACCTTTTCACAATTTTCTACTTCCACTGAATGAGCTTTCAGTCAGAATCTACATTTTTATTTGCATTAACATCCTGTGTCAAATTTGAGAGCATATTTGTTTGAGTAACTGAAGTCAATGTATTTATTCTCAACTGCACTGTTCATTTCAGATTAGCTGTTTATTTAAGTGAACAAGTATGTCCACAGAAACCTATGACAACCAAGATGACCATCTGAACCTCTGTGATTACTCAGAGACCGCTCTGTAACACATAGACAAAAAACCTGCAAGGTCTCAAGGCGATATGTGAGTGGAATGTACCTCCCACGTCACCGAATCTGCAAATATTTTTCTCACTTCGCTAAACTCAAGCTTCAAAATGGTTCATTGTCTTGTCTCCTTACCACACTAATTTCCAGCCTAAATACATTGAAGTGTACTTTGAATGCATTTGCCCATATGGTCTTCTGTTCAAACAGCTTTTCCTCCTCTCCGTAGGTTCATGCTCAGCAGAACAGATTTACCACAATCGTATTTGTTCCCGTGCTTTGTTTTTCTAGGTCAAACAAGCATTTTGGAGCACATGCATGCAGCATGCCCATGCCAGGCACCAAAACAGCTGCCTTCCAACCCAGGCGAAGTGAAAGGATGCAGGCATAGTTCAAGGTCAGCCACAGCAGGAGGGCAGGTGGGGAACGCCCCAGCCGACCTGCTCCTCCCATAGTGCTGCACTGCCCTGCCTCACCCCTTGCTCTCCTAACAGCTCTCTTCCTCATTAGTCAAAGCTTGATTTAACCCTTCTCAAACATATCTAATGGTAAGCAGGAAGTGTAATCCACTAGGGTGTGACTTTGTAAAATAAAATGATTTTCCTATATCTACTGAAAAACTTCATGCGCTCCAGCATCCCACAGCATTGCTGTTTAACAGATCCCATGCAGTTATAATTTGATCACCCATCAATCTTGTACAATCTCATACTTTGTTCTACTAAATTTCACCCTAACTTTTAAAGTTTTCGAATCCTTTCCATATTATATTCTTATTTTTCCCCTGAGTAGAGAATGTTTCCTAAGTTTGTCTCAGCAGTTTTCATTTGTATATGTCTACTTATTGCACCAAAGGCTCACTAAAAATATAAAACATGACCAATAAGAACACTGGAAGGGACTTCACTGGGGACCATTAGGAACAGCCCCAGCAGCACAATTATTCTCCTAACTATGCACAAACAGACAGGAAGCCTCTTAATTATCATTTTTAAACTGAAGGACAGAGAAAAAAGGTATTGCATTTAGAAAACAATAAGTAGTTAATAAAAACAAAATTGTATAATAGGCAGTTTTCCACGAGCTACTACTAATGAAGCAAGTGGTTAGTAATAGTTACGAAAACATTTAGATGATTACAGCTACAGCGTGCAATTAGCTCAATTCAGGTACACATTAGACACGTATTGTTCCCTATTCCCTGAGGCACACAGAGATCAATACCAGAGTTTAGGACTATGGCCAGCTTTTTTCTCAGCATGGTATTTTTAAACTAGATGCTCCTCACAGTAACACAGATTTGGAGCTGAAAGCAAGATACACACACTCCAAACTAGTCATAATTTATTTTAGAAGTAAGTCCCACAATTAACTCAAGTACACAGATGAGGAAAGGCTACAGGCAAAGTCTTTTCATGCCTATTATAAGGGGGAAGAAAAGGAAAAAGTTATGAGCTGTGGACATTTTCATTGCATTAGCTCATAATGGTATGATTTTTGGTTGCCAACCACTCTATTAAAAATAAAATAAAATAAAATAAATAAAATAAAATAAAATAAATAAATAAAATAAAATAAATAAAATAAATAAAATAAAATAAATATAATAAATAAAATAAATAAAATAAAATAAATAAAATAAATAAAATAAAATAATGAGGCAGATAATGGCAAAGAGGTTTTTTTTTGTTGTTTGTTTGTTTGTTTCTATTTATGCCTCATGTTCTTTAGAAGCCAAGATCCAGCAACCTTGCATCAGGGAGAGGCTTACAAGCACCTAATATTGATCAAGATCTGTAATAAACACCACAAAATTGAGAAAAGCTTCCTTCATCACCTTTTTTATTTTGACCTTCTCATTCTGCTTCTTCACCCAAAATAGGTTTCACAGTGGCACAGATACATACAGGTGGTAGCAGGAGAGATTCTGTAGCCCTGCATCAAGCAGCACATTTACCCTGGTGCTACTGTTCCCTTTCTCTACTTCTGCTTTTCTTAGCCCTGCAGAGATCTCTATTCTGAGTAATCAATAATTTGAGGCTCTCTAAAATGTTATAAATGTTCTATTTTTATAACATTTGTTCTTAATTGTGCAATGTGAGAGCTATGCTGCCAATGACAGAAGACTGAGTTCCAGCATTTACAGCTAAAGCTTGAAGTAACACCAAGGGTTTTTTTTGGCCAACAGAAACAGTGGAATTGGCACATTGTAAAAAGCAAACAATATATGGAGTAGTGGAGCCAGCTGTGAGTCAAATCCACATCCCTCAAGAGGTGAAAGTGTGAGGGATTTTTCATGCAATGTGAAGGGAGAAAGGAAAAGAAATGGAGAAAATAGTTTCCCTTGAACCCGTGCAGGTATTAACTGTCCTGGATGGTGCTCCAGGCAACACCCTCAGCCTCTGGCTGGTGCCTGGCTGAGCAGCTTTTGATGTTGCCCCAGGCAGTTAACATCTAGCCGTTGGCTTCTGCTTGGTTGGACATTTTTGTTGCCATCTCTGATTTGTGTGATCAGGTCTTATCCATTTCAGTTATATGTGACTTTTTTTGTCCATTGGGAAACTATGTAAATCTTTGACATAATGCTAGGCTTGGTCTTTTTATTATTTAATTCACTGTAATGGTTTTTATTCTCTTTTCTCTCTACAATAGATTTGGAAAATCCTATTCCTCTTGCCCATTCCACTTTCCTCATCAGCTTTTTTGTTTGTTCGCTAGTTTTCTTTCATTTGTTGTTGTTTTTTTTTTGGTTGGAGGGGGCAGGAAAAATTCTTTCTTCCTATTTCTCTCATTTTACAATCAACAAGTTGAGAGACTCTGCCAGAGCTTGATATTCCATGCCTCAAGGCAACGTATCTTGGCATTAGCAAACAGGGATGTAAGAGATTTAGAATAAGACGGGTCCTAAAGCTGCATACTCCTGCCTATTACTCCTGCATTAACAGAAAGAGGGCTAAAAAGCTGCTGCCAGACTTCTTCTTTGCTCTTGGTACTTCAAATTATTGCTTGCTTGGTTGGAAAAAAATAAATAAATAAACAAAAATTTAGATTTAGACTGCAGCAGTGAAACGCTAGCACTTCAACTAATTGGGGAGTGGCAGAGGAATGTTTGACCAACTGACTGTTAGAAGATTTTTCTCTCTTTTTTACTATCCATTTTTGATCCTCACTTTTTGTATACTTTTTTGTATATTTTTGGTTGCATCTTGGTACTTTTCTGTGTGATAGGCCAACCTCAAAGAACAAAAATATATAATTATCAAAAGATCTCTATAATTTTATCATTAAACAAACCGTATTGGGTACACAGTTGTACACAAATTTGTATTCAAATTTATTTAAGCAGCTTCCCTAGTACCCCAACACAAAATTACATCACTGTGAGGAACATTAATTCTGCAGGGGAACTAACTGCAAACATTGGGAGCCACTCTATCAGCAGGGTGTTTGTATCTAAATAGTGAATGAATTGGAAGGCTTCATCTAATGCTGACAGGCTGCAGACCTCAACACAAATCACTACATTAAGGCACATCCCCTGTTTTGGAAAGTTCACACAAGAAAATTACAATGCAGCTATACAAAGACTGTTAAATAAAAAAATAATAATATTTTTTTTTTAAAGTATGAAGTACTCTTGCAAGAAATAGCTTTTAAAGGAAAGGCTACGTAGTGGAAAGAAAGCATCATGACTTCCAGAAACTATTCTCCTTGCTCAGCATACTTTGAGATCGTACATCCATGTTCAACAATGGCACCATGCAGACACCAGAGCAAGGCAACATTTGCACTGTATTTCACAAGACTATCTAAAAGCTTCTAAGTAATCAGCTTTCTCTCACTCTTTAGTAAACAATGAGCATGTAAGTTTGAATTGTAGAGAGTTACAAAGTTGTAAGTGACTTTTTAAGTCCAGGTCCCCTGCTTCAGCAGGAGCACCACGAGCAGGCTGTCCAGCGCTGCGTCCAGTTGGGTTTTGAGCATCTCCACACCCAGAGACTTCACAACCTCTCTGGGCAACCTGTTCCTGGATGCTGGACTGGGCAGCATCATCTGCACTCTCCATCTTATAGATGTGAGACCATGAAACATAACTGGAGAGGATAAAATAAATCACCTGGGCCACAAGGCACTTGTTCTCAGTCATACTCTGCAGCACAGCATGAAAAAACTCATCTTTCAGCGTGATGAAGCAGGGCGTACCTTCTGCTTTGTTAGCAATGCACAACAAGAGGGGTTTTTTTGTTTGTTTGTTTTGTTTTCTTTCTTTCTTTCTTTCTGAAAAATCTCATTCAGGGAGAAATGAAATGATCATCAATGCAAAACCAAAAAGCAAATGCAAATCCTGCAGTCTCCAGTTCAGTAGTGCTGACTTTTCAGAGCATAAAAATAATGCAAGATAGCAAAGAACTCAAAGAACCATAACCGTCTGGTAAAATCAGATTGCCCAGGGTGACCAATCCTTTAGCAAAAACCCAAGCAAGTTCTGCAGTTAATATCTAAAAAACACGTAAGTGTAAGAATAAAATAGTACATAAAGAAAGGCACTGAAGCACCACTGCATATGCCCAAAGTCCTTACAACAATTCGCTGCAGGTATTTCATAATACTGCAGCTTTGATGTATGATAGCATTTGTATTAGCTCAAAAAGAATTTTTAACTTTAAAATGACAGGAGCATTAAGCAGCATACATTTTCATAAGGCTAACACATTTGTGAAGGCGAAAAGCAGTCACAGAGGTCTGTTTAGATGGCTTACACAAAACCGTATTGACATTTAACTTTCAGATTTGGCTGGCAAACACTTGCTCACTATTGCTACTTAGGAACATAAGCCTGACAGCGCTTCTCAAAGAAGCACCTACGTACTGGAATATGCTTATTTTGAAGCATTTGAAAATTAAATTTACTCTTTTTTTGTACTCTGATAACAGAAGAAGGTGCCTTTTCTGCTGAAATATTTTCACATTTTAATCATATTATGACCACATTATATTTTTAAATCCATCTTATGTTTTAAAAACGTTTATGATCATGTTTTCCAAATAAATGACAGCTACCTCATTTTGTCAAAAGTCTCTAGAAGTAGCAAGCACATTTTGCCAAGTCTCTGGGAGTAGCACTCAGACAGAAAAACATTGTGAAGCTACCTCTGCCCCATCCCGAACAACTGAGCTGTATTGGTGAATTCAGATCATTTCTCACTGTCAAAGCTTAGAATCCTTTAAAAAAAAACAAACAAACATCTACAAGCACTAGCTCAGATGCTCAGTCTCACGGTGAAACATCAATTATCTTCAGCATACTAAAATCTGATGGCCTTGGAAGAACTTCCTCTTGCCCTGTTATTACTTTTCGATTCCGATCAGGTATTTACTATGATCGTGTTAATTCTGTAATCCACTCGAGAACAGAAAATAAGATCATGTTTCTTTAGGTCTTTTTCTGTAAAACGAAATATATATATATTTTAAATTTATGCTGTTAAATTGGCAAAAACATGGGTCCTTTCTAATTTTCTCTTTCCTGTTTGAATATGATTTACTTCCACCTCCACATTGATTCATAGTCCCAGTAGTTTCTACAAATTATCTTTCCTCTAGAATAACACCACAGTACCCTACAATTACAACTTCACTACTAACTATGGTTACCAGCAGTACAGTGCACTTAGTTGGGTAAATCATTATCTATACAGGCTTAGATGTGAAAAACTTGCTGGGAAAGAAATAAATTATAGATCAATACCACTGGAACGGGAAAGCTCCATCCTACTTAATTAGAACAACCATATTTCAATGCATTTCAGACACCAGTTAAAAAGACTCAGTGAATTACTTATATGAAAAAGTCAAACCCTTAAATAAATCTTAATAGGGCCAGTCCCTAAACTACCATTCCACTGAGACATCTTTTAAAATGCACAATCATAAACTAATTTAGCAATAGCATCATTAGCAACAGCTGAATTTCACAATAGCTCCCGACATAGCCAGTAGGAAACACTAAAGCTTCACAGCCTTGTATGCATGGACTGGGTTGACTAGGTGAAAAATCATGCTTAGAGTTCTACATAATAGTTTAGCTCACATTTCTTCCTCACAAACCTCTTTGCCAAGTTTATTTTGCATTTTGGGAAAATTTTAGAAGCTTGAAGAAGTGACAAGGCTTGACTAGAGCAAGGATTTAACTACCAGTGCATCCACCTAGTATTCCAAGATGAACTTTACTCTTGGAAGCTGTTACAAGTACAAAATTGATGTTATAAATGAATGAATAATAAGAATAATAAGAATAAACAGGTATTAATTTATTCACCATAGTTTTTATTGGAAGAATGCATCTTTCCTTTAGCCCAGAATTTGTCTGTGTGATACGTTCATTCTCCTCTTACCCTTGCAGTTAACCCAAACGATCTTTGGGTGAGAATATTGTCCAAAACCTTTAAGTGGTTACTACAAAGAATGGGAACCTTGCCTAGAGGAAGGACTTTGTCACGTAGCTGGGTTGGTGCTTCAGTGGAGTCCAAGACACTTGTTCTTTCCAGTGCTGCTGCCTGAGCAGAAGCCTGTCTGCATGTCACGGCTGTAGCTCTGTGGTGGTAGCCATCTAACAGCTTCCCTGCTGCAAAAGGAGGAAAGACTACTATGGCATTCTTCCTCCTCACCTCTGAAAATTGCTGCTCTTCCGCAGAGTGTGCAGCCTGTATGTACCAAGATTCATTTTATGAACTAAACTACCACCTCCAGAATTGCCCTTGGGAGTGGCTTCAGTTTTAATTTGCCTGGAGGATGCCCTTTGCCTGTTACATGGAGGAAGGAGCTGACAGCAGCACTGTTTTGCTACAGATCATTTTGCAATGCAGTCAAAAGGATAATATCACACTTATTATCTAATTAAAGAAACTAAACATACAAATGGATTGACACTTCTGTTTTGCATGTTGTTGCCATACCTCGTAAGAGGATGTTCTTTTAAAAACAAACTTATTTCCACAAGAGAAGTTCCATGCAGTAAAACCATCAACCATTTGGGGACTACCCTTGCAGGTCAAGCCAAATCTGAAGCTATTATTTAGAATATTCTTAATAGAAGAAATGTTTAAATTTACCAGAATACTTTCTGTAACATTAATAGAGTACTATGAAATACTTTGACTCGGCCTACAACCACACAGGGACAAGCAGCATGCATGTCCAGAAAAAAAATCCTAAGAACAGAGCCTTTGATTTAGCTTTTTGTTACTCAAAAATATATTTGGAGCTTTTGGAAAACAACTCACTCTATCTTCGGGAGAGCAACGTTGTACGCTCTTCTGATAAATAATCTAAACCACTTCAAAGATTCCCCAAGTGTACTGAAATTTCTTCCCTTAATAGAGAAGCATTTAAAATATGTGGGAGTGTTGGGGGAGAGTGTTTTTTTCTTAAGCTAACTGCACCAATCAATAGGTGCAACAATAAACAAGCTTCCCACACCATCCGTATAGCTGAACGAAACCGATCCGAGTGAAGATGAAAATTGGACTTGTGTTTGCATCTCAGCCCATGTTACAGGGATAATTTGTGAACTGAGAATGGAAGAAATATATTTTTGGCAATAATCAGAGCTGCTGTGTTCCTTCACCCTCCTAATTACTGATGATAAGAATGAGTTTCTGGGGAACCATATGACTTCCAGAGCAGCCTGAGCTCCAGGCAGAACGTGCTGGTAAGCAATGGCACACACTGAAGCTGTGGCAGCTGCCCCATGCCCCCAGAAACAGCTTTATAAACGTTAATGAGTGCATGGTAAAACCTGCTTCACATTTTTCAAACATGATGTAAAATTTACCACTCACAAATCCCCTATGACATCTGAAAATTTTTAAGATCTTCACAAATTGCAACTGATATAGAACTATATATACATATATATTATAATAATAAACAGATAAGCTAAGAAAAGAAATAAAAGGGGCAAAAATCATACCCTGTGCCACAAATAGGAGAAATAATACGGGGCATGTCGTCACAGAATCACAGGATTGTCTAGGTTGGAAGAGACCTCAAGATCATCGAGTCCAACCTCTGACCTAACACTAACAGTCCCCATTAAACCATATCCCTAAGTACAACATCCAAACGTCTTTTAAAGACCTCCAGGGATGGTGACTCCACCACTTCCCTGGGCAGACCATTCCAATGCCTCACAACCCTCTCAGTAAAGAAGTTCTTCCTAAGATCCAGCCTAAATCTCCCCTGGCGCAACTTAAGCCCATTCCCCCTCATCCTGTCACCAGGCACACGGGAAAATAGACCAACCCCCACCTCGCTACAGCCTCCTTTAAGGTATCTAGGGAGAGCGATAAGGTCGCCCCTGAGCCTCCTTTTCTCCAGGCTGAACAAGCCCAGCTCCCTCAGCCGCTCCTCGTAGGACTTGTTCTCCAGGCCCCTCACCAGCTTCGTCGCCCTTCTCTGGACCCGCTCAAGCACCTCCATGTCCTTCTTGTAGCGAGGGGCCCAAAACTGAACACAGTACTCGAGGTGCGGCCTCACCAGAGCCGAGTACAGGGGCACGATCACCTCCCTAGCCCTGCTGGTCACACTGTTTCTTATGCAAGCCAGGATGCTGTTGGCCTTCTTGGCCACCTGAGCACACTGCTGGCTCATATTCAGCCGACGATCAACCATCACTCCCAGGTTTTTCTCCACCTGGCAGCTCTCCAACCACTCATCTCCCAGCCTGGAGCACTGCTTGGGGTTGTTGTGCCTAATTTTGTCCCTGCACTGCCTCACAACATCCTTATAGTCCTCCCAAGTGGCCCGCCCTCTTTTCCAGACATTATAAACCCTCTTTTTTTCTCCTAAGCTTAAGCCACAATTCTCTGTTCAGCCAGGCCGGTCTTCTTATTACACCGGCTCATCTTTGGGCACATGGGGACAGACCGCTCCTGAGCCATTAAGATTTCCCTCTTGAAGAGCGCCCAGCCTTCCTGGACTCCTCTGCCCTTCAGAACCGCCTCCCAGGGGACTCTACCAACCAGTGTCCTGAACAGCCCAAAGTCAGCCCTACAGAAGTCCAATACAGCAGTTTTACTGGTCCCTTTCCTGGCTTCTCCAAGAATGGAGAACTCTACCATTTTATGGTCACTCTGCCCAAGACAGTTTCCAACCACCACATCTCTCACCAGTCCTTCTGTTTGTGAAGAGAAGGTCTAGCAGGGCACCTCCCCTGGTAGGCTCACTAACCAGCTGCATCAGGAAGTTATCTTCCGCGCTCTCCAGAAACCTCCTAGACTGCTTTCTCTGGGCTGTGTTGTGCTTCCAGGATATGTCAGGGAGGTTGAAGTCCCCCACAAGAACAAGCGTGGATGATTGCACAACTTCTGTCAGCTGCCTGTAGAACTCCAAGAACTACGGAGGGAGGAGAACTACCGAGGGAAACCCCTCCCAGGTGCTTTGGGATCTCGTTGCTTTGTTTGGATCCCTCTGTACCTACAGGAGGGGCAGCTGACTGCCCAGATGTCCCCGCAGTATTTCCTGAACCATCCTTTGAAAGATTCTAAAATGTCATGGTTTCAATTTGCTTACAAATATCACCTGAGGCATTCTAAGGCAGGATTTCAATCCCGCAGGGCTGACGGGCGCCCCCGCACCCCCCGCCCCCCGGGGCCCGGCAGCCGCAGCCCCGCCCGGCCGCGAGCCGCCTGCGGGGCGGGGCGCGAGGCGCGGTGACGGCGGCTCGGGGCCGGCCCCGCTGTGACGTCAGCGCGGGGCGCCGGCCGGGAAGGTCGCGGCGGTGACCGGGCAGCGCCGCAGCCGCCGCCATGTTGTCCGTGGCCGCCCGCTCCGGGCCCTTCGCGCCCTACCTGTCGGCCGCCGCTCACGCCGTGCCCGGCCCGCTCAAGGCGCTGGCGCCGCCGGCGCTGCGGGCCGAGAAGGTGCCGCTGGACCTGCGGCGGCCGCTGCTCTGCCGGGAGTCGCTGAGCGGCCGCGCGGCCCGGGGGGGGCTCGTCGCCAGCGCCAGCCTCAACGGTGCGGGCCGGGCCGGGCCGGGGGTGGCGGCGGGGAGCCGGGCGCGGGGCCTGCCAAGGGTTCGCCGGGACGGGCACGGGGCCGGGCCGGGGGCGGCCGCCAGCGGCAGCGGGGCCCGTGGGGCGGGGGGAAGCGAGGCCAGCGGGGGCCCAGCGGCCTCGGCAGGGGCGGCGCGCACCGCTCGTGCTGGTGGAGCCCCGAGGGGCGCGGGGTTTGGCCCCGGGGCCGCTCTGTGGTAAGGCGGAGGCGCTCGAGGGGCTGCGGGCTGGCGGGGGCTGGGGGGGCTGTTTGGCATCTGGAAGGGGCAGGGAAATCCCGATCAAGGTGCTGCAGTCAGTGCTTGCCGAATCCGGCTTGTGGCCAGAGGACAGTGGTTCTCTGTGAAATGCCAGTAGAGCCCAGCCCGTTGTTACTGTGGTTGTAGTCTCACAGGTGCGGCTTTTCAGCACTTGGAAACTGCATCTGCTCACATGCATATGTGCAGTGAAGGCGATTTGCCAAAAGCAGGGTGACACGTATTCACCAGCAGACGTGATACCCACGTCCCACCCTCAAGATGTATTTGACAGCATCGAGTTAATGCAAGACTTCAAGATTGTGGCTAATGCCGTGTTCCTCATGTATTCAGGGATGGGATGTGCCCACGGACATGCAAGCTGCAGCCTTTTGGAATGCAGCCTGCTTCTGCTGCTGATGGCAAGCCAGCTGGTCTGAAGCACTCATGCTGAGGGAGATGAGATGTATTAGGCCAAAAAGCTCTTTAGAGGAACAAAGGAACAAATTTACATAGACTTAGTATGAGATACAAGAAGCGTTTTTGAAAGGTTACTTTACTCCCCAAATGAAGGATCTTTTGTACCAATTGCATGTACATTTTAAAATGGTATCCCCTACTCATTTCATAAAACACAGAAAATGGATAGAAGTAGAGGGCCACTCCTATTTGTTTGATGTGCTGCATAAGCAGTCCTGTATTATTCTTAAGAGATAAAAAGAGTTGCTGAACAGTGTTATTTCAAACCACACTTACAGGTTCAGTGCCTTCCACTTTTTTTTTGCAAGAACACAGGAAAGGACAAAAAGGTTGATGCTACTGCTGTCTTTTTTGATGCATACATGGAAATCTGTAATGCCGATCTAGGGTCCCAGTGTGGTATTAAAAAAGGGAGCATTCAAATTGCTGCAGTGTTTTATATTTCAGGAAACCAGTTTCTACTGAAGTGAAATTGAGCTTCCTTATCTGCTGATGTTGGGCATATAGCAACAGTTTGTACCATGCTGTAAACTAGGATATTTCTGCAAGTCTTAGAGACTGCTGTGCCTGTAGTGATTAGAACCATAGACTTCACCTGACACTCAGCTGTAAAGCATATGTTCAGGTGGAAATTCTAGAGATCTATAATTAACATAGTTGATATATTGTCTTATTCTTAGCTCCAGTTAACATTGTCACACTTTACAATGAATATATTAAAAAAAAGTGATAAGTTAGTATGGCTTGCTCTCAGAGAATTTTAAGTTTACTTTCTCTGCAATTTATATCCTAGAGCAAATACCTTCTCTTTGCTGAGTTAATTGTACATAAATGTAAATACTTTCCCCATTATATTGGATATAGATCTGAGAGCTATTTTGAGTACTCTGAGCGAACGCTTTCTATTAACCTATGTTAACCTTGTGCCAACTGCTAGAAAAAACTAAGACTAAATAGTTCTTGTCAAGTAACAGAGGTTGTATTTTAGCAAATAATGCCCTTAGTGTGTTCTTTTCCCTAGCATACTAGATTTTTATTGAGGGAGGCAGCTTTCCTGCGCTGGAGAAGGTAATGGAAGGCCACATCTTGACAGTTTAGCACACTGGTTTAAAATGGGAATCTCGCAAATTTGGGAACTAGATATTGACTAAATTTATTCCTAATCACTTCTGTGTACCCAATCTGAAAAACTAGATACTGGAGTTTGAAAGATTTAAAAATCACTTACTGGGACAGTTAGCTTTGACAGCAGTTTAAACTTCTCTAAAGGGGGATGTCTGATCTGGCATTTTTAATCTTAAAAATGACACTGAAGATTATTAAGAGCATGGAAATTTAGTCAAAATAAATCAAATTTCTTCATACCATGTTTTTAAGGGAAATGTTTGAGCAGAAAGTATGTCTGTCTTTTCTCAGATAGTTACTGTATTCTGTAACATTTTTTCCTTGAAATTTGAAAAAAGCAACAACAAAAACTTTAAACCCATAACTGCTTGCAGGTCCTACTATGTCCTTAACAGGTTTCATAACATTTTCACTGAATGGAAAATGGAATAATTCACAAATCACTTGTTATCTACCAAAAATACCGTCTAGTAACCATTTGCTTACAACTTAGAATTGAAATGTATAATTACAGGAATGCTACCAAGACTTTGAAATAACTTACCCATCATTTGAAAAACTTAATTAAAAAGTAACTAACATAAAATATAATATATTTTAACTGAAAGTGTTGTCATTTCATATTGTTTTTCTTGCAGCACCTGCCACCGTGCGTTGTGTCCATAATGATGTCACAGTACCTGACTTCTCTGCCTACCGTCGTCAAGATGTGCTAGATGCCACAGCATCTTCTCAAAGCAGCAGTGAAGCTAGAAAAGGGTTTTCCTACCTGCTGACTGCAACAACGTGTGTAACTGCTGCGTATGCTGCTAAGAATGCTGTCACCCAGTTTATTTCCAGCCTCAGTGCTTCTGCTGATGTGCTAGCATTGTCAAAGATTGAAATCAAGCTGTCTGACATTCCGGAAGGCAAGAACATGGCTTTCAAGTGGAGGGGGAAGCCCCTCTTTGTGCGCCACAGAACCCAAGCAGAGATTAATCAGGAAGCTGAAGTTGATCTGTCTCAACTGAGGGATCCACAGCATGATTTAGACAGAGTAAAGAAGCCAGAATGGGTCATATTAATAGGTGTCTGTACTCATCTGGGTTGTGTACCAATTGCTAACTCTGGAGATTTTGGTGGTTATTACTGCCCTTGCCATGGGTCCCATTATGATGCTTCTGGCAGAATCAGGAAAGGTCCTGCTCCCCTTAACCTTGAGGTTCCAACTTACCAGTTTATTAGTGATGACGTAGTTGTTGTTGGCTGAATAATCAAGTGCTTGCTCGTTTTCTTGTTCTGATGAATGTACACTCAAAAGGGTTAACTGATCCTCTGGGATACTGTCAAACCAGATGATCCTGAATAAACATTAGCTGTCTTGACTCAACCTGAAGTATGTTCGAATACTTCCCTATGTTCAATTGTAATAAAAACTTTGAGTGAGCACTCGTTCTATGATAATGTGTGTTTGTGTTCTTAGTGTGTCTTGTCAAAGAGATACCACAGCATACCCCAAATATGTTTATGCAGCCCTCCTGAAGGGATGCTGATTCAATATTGATAATGAACTACACAGCCACAGCTTTTCCGTACCACATATATTCATTACTTGTAGTTAGTTTTTACTGCAGTATAGTAAGAAACACCTTTTAAAAAGTCCTACAATGAACTTCTAACACTGGAGTCAGTTTCAGTATAGAATCATATTAAATGCGATCCTTTTACTTCCTATGTAGTTTTGTTTGTTTTTGAGGGAAGTGAAGGGAAAAATACATAAATACAAACATGGAAAAGTTATTTTAAATTCTTCAGAGGCAGGGTATAGTTGTTTAGCTACTAGGGTAGCAATGTTAATTTTATGATGATGCAGACAAAAAGTAAATGTGTCATAGTAGAATTTCAATATATATTTTTTTTAATTTCCAGATGAGGCTGAATGTTATACACACCTAAACATTAGATCATATACTTAGAACACTGGAAAATCTTTGACGCTTCCACTAGCAAACTGAGAAAGGGAAACTCAACAGTGAACACTAAATTGTAAGAACCACTCAGTCTGGACTAATCTTTAAGGTTAAATGTAGCAAAAGGTTTATACATAATCAGACTTTTAAGACCCACATGATTTGTGTGAAAATAAATATTTCACATCGCTTATAGGCTAAGGTCAATAAAAGCTAAAACTTTGAAGTCTCTTTTACCTTAATGCTGACCCCTGGGCTATGGAGAAACAAATACAGCCTGAAACCAGTAGATTTAACTAGCATTGGTCGTGCCAGTGGTACAAAACAAAGATAGCAATTAAGTGCCTAGGCAACATATAGGGAGAAACAAGGTTTGCTGTTTCCAGAAGGAAAAAAACATCTATCTGCTACTTCCTGTATGCTTTGTGTTGTTCACTGCTGTTCTGTGATCACTTAGTGTCTTGTGGTGCATTAAGTGGGCTGGGATAGTTTGTCTCACATCTCATATATTTCGCATATGCCTCATGTAAAGCTGTGTTGACAGCTGGATTAAAGCTGAAACTAAATAGAATTAAGCAGAGTATTGATGACTATAGCTCACCTGTTCTAAGACAATTCAGGTAGGAAAATGATCACAGATGACTACTACTGGAATTTTTAGGTATGCATTCTACAATTTCATAACTTTAAGCTTTACACCTTATCACTATGTCTACAAAAGCATTCTCGACTTTCTTGTATAATAAATCACACTACACAAGAAATGCAAGAGATGTTCCCAAGCTTGTATGCAAATAATTGGTCTTCATATATGTGCCCTGTGTTATATAGTGGATCTTTCTTTACTCAAATTTTGTATTTCAAGAAAAGCTAACTAACTTCTGAAATAGTTAAAAATATAAATTTAATATAAATTAAAGCATTGCTCTTCAACTCTCAAGTGGTTACTACTATCCTAAAAATGTCTTCTTTTAATCCCACAGTTAGATTACTTAGGCCTCATCATGGTTTATATAGACACTGAGTAACTGTGCTAACAGTAAATTAGCTCCCTGTAAATCGGGGAGTGACCAGAGCAGTTTCTGAATTCACAAGTGAAATCTAGCATGTCATGGTTGGGCTTAAATGTCCATCCATAAAATTACAGGATAAGCTGCTATTTAAATTACATCATACTAACTCGGTGGCAATCTTACCAGTCTACAACTAACGTAGTGCCATGATATGGCATGTCTGTGAGCAGAACAGCTTTTACTCTACACATGAGAAGCCAGCAGTACCTCTGCTTCACCAGCCTGATGACAGAAGTTGAAGTATTGCTTCATAGACAATGCAGATGTGATAGCCTCCGTCCTCTCTTCAGTTAAAGGCTTTGTTCTCCTTGTAGTTGCAAAAAGGTCATTTGTAACAAGCCAAGCGTGCACTGGAAAAGAATTTGGATTTATTAGAATTTGAGAAATAGTTTTTTTAAATCTCCATAATCTCATATTTTTGTGCTACAATTATGGGTACAAAATTAAAAAAAAATATATAGTAATAATTCAAATTGAACAGGACAGACTCCTGGGCAGCTGTCCTTTGTCCTTAAGCAAGAAGGGTGTAGATCACCTCTACAGGTCCTTTCCAGCCTCTGATTCTGTGATTTGTGAGAGTCGTGCCCAGCTACTGCATTGGCCTTTCTGGGACAAGAAGCCCCAGAAGGCCCAAAGTCCCAATCAGAGAAGCATGACTCCAGCAGTGATAACCCTCCATGCAGTGATGTTTTGATGGCCAGGAGTGGGTTCCAAATCACCTTGAGGGCAGAGATGCCCTTGGAAGGAGCTCTCACTACCACTACTAATTACAGTCATTACCACCATACATAATGAGTTGTTTTGCCCTTTTCATAGGGTAAATTCTCTAATTCATACCACAAATAAGAAATGCCAGCTTCCTGAAGAGGCTGCTTTTTTGGTGAATTGGCTATTGGCTTGCATGGCCATCAGACCAAAGAGCTATTGAGAACTGCAGAATTTCATAGCAGATTCAGGGCATTTTATGCTTAAGGGTATTTAATAATTAAAACAGAGTACTCAAAAACATGATAGAAAATTATTTAATAAATGTCTGTTTATGCAAGGGGGGAGGCTTTGTGCATACACAAATTCTCCTCTCATGCCTACACTTAAACAGGTTATAGGAATAGCAAGATGCAGCTAAGATCAGATTTATCTCAGGTTAGAGGCATTGGGGCTTTTTGTTAGGCTGGTGTTTAGGGCAGGAGGAGGAAGAGGATAATACAAGCAGTTTATTTTGTAACCCTAGCTATTTTGTATAACTCATGTAGAGTGGGCCACTGATGACAGCACCCTTTAGGCAGCATTATTATTTGAAATAAAACAGAGCTTTCCTTTTGAATCGCAACAAGTGTGATAGAGCATTTCAGATGTCAGTCTGAAATGTCACCTGTAGAACACTTAACCCCTGCCTTCAGAAGAACCTCTCAGTTGTGACAGTCTACAGCTGGGTTTTTCCCTCTCTTTTCAGTTCCTACTGAATGGTAATTTTGACTTAAGTACTAGAATACCATGAGTTTCAGTAGCTTTTCTAGCAGTTTGTCCGGAATTATATATATCCCAAAGATTTGAAGTACACTGGAGTCTTTTGCAAGTTAGAATTAAATACCTGTAACAAGGTTTGGCTGATAGATTTCCCACTGGAGTACCTGATATCCATAATGGCATTGCAACTTTTGACCTAGCAATTACTCTTTCCCCACAACAGCATCAATTTTGACTGCCTGATAAGAAGACAGCATATGTACGGCAATATTATTTTTTTTATACAGCTCGTAAGATGCTTTATTTTCTTTTTTTTTTTTTTTTATTGGCCTTTAATATTTCCATAGCAGAAACAACTATTTATGGTTGTTTCCATTTTTTTTTTAATACTTCTGCTTATGATTGCAATACAAATTAAAGATATTACTCTCCTAGCCACTATACTTGACACTGGTTAAGAAGATGAGTAACTGCTTCAAAACTTCTGCATTGCTTCCACCTAAATAAAACATTGCTCTTGGCTCTCAAGGCGTATCTACATTGTATATCTGGTAGACAAACTCTGAGAAAAGAAAAATAACTACATACACATGTATATGTACCTGCAAATGAGTAAATGTCAGGCTCTTAAAATGTAATGATTTCATCATTAATAGGGTATCTTCTATACCAGCTTTTGAAAGGCTGGACACGCATCCGATAATTTTAGGCCATAATTACAGTGTCACTCAGCTTGTCCTGCTCACTTCTCTTAACCTACTGGAAGAGTTGTTCTTGATCATTTAATTTAATTGAATGTGACAAAGATCTTCTTACCTTGTGCCAATCATTTTTCAGAAACATTTGTTTTTGAAGACAGTTTCCTATTTTGACAGATAATCTGTCCTTACTTCTAATTCACACCCATCAATGTGGGCCATTCTGACACACAGTCTATAAATCACCAACTATTTTCAGCCTGAATTTCTTGTCATCTCTAAGCTGCTCCAACGAGGTCACTAAAGGTTGTCATTGCTAGTGCTATTTATCTTCCAATTTTTTCATCCTCTACCTTTTCAGTTCATCTGATTTCCCTGATAAACATATTTCCACTTATGCCAGCAGGTCACCTGCTCTGCACTAGATAACACATCCCTCAGCTGCTCACACAGAGAGCAGTGCCACTTTGTGGGCGCTGCACTGTGAGCACACTTAAAAACTCTGGGCCCTTCACTTCCACTGCACCTGTAAGCCCCAAAACAAAACAAAACCAAACAAAACCAAACCAGGACTGATGGGTAGATTATGTAGCAAGGTGGGGGTTGGTCTATTCTCCCACGTGCCTGGTGACAGGACGAGGGGGAATGGGCTTAAGTTGCACCAGGGGAGTTTTAGGTTGGATCTTAGGAAGAACTTCTTTACTGAAAGGGTTGTTAGACATTGGAACAGGCTGCCCAGGGAAGTGGTGGAGTCACCATCCCTGGAAGTCTTTTAAAAGACATTTAGATGTAGAGCTTAGGGATATGGTTTAGTGGGGACTGTTAGCGTTAGGTCAGAGGTTAGACTCGATGATCTTGAGGTCTCTTCCAACCTAGAAATTCTGTGATTCTGTGATTAACAGAAGTCTGGAAGATTAGCGGTAATGTCCTGGAGTCATGGTTGAACTTGGGATTTTGATCAGGGGAAGCAAACAAGGTGGACTTAGCTTTAATAAGGTGCTGTGATCTTTTAGGAGCAAGTCAAGGAAACAAAGTTCAAATGAACGCATGGGAACTGACTGAAAAGTAGTCCTTAAAGAGTAGTTAGCGATCACCGCCAGGCACAAATAGCTTTTGAAGGATGAAAGAAACAAGTGGGAGTTACAGGTTTGGGTCATATCAATATTGAGCGCTTTCAATAGCAAGTTGGGTAGTAGAATAGCAACATACTTAGATTTGAAGATGAAATTGAACAAGCAAAGGACACCAACATCTTAAAAGACATGACTAAAATGCAAGACAATTTCAATTACAGTTGCTCACAAACTGAGAATGAAACAATATCATCATAGGGCTGTGGAAAAAAAAAAAAAGGCAAATGTCTAGCTTGGATGCAAAAATAGGGCTTACATGTTCTGTATTAGCATTCATGAAGGTCCAAATGGAACCAGACATTTCTAGGAAACAGTGTTGGATATTGGAGAGACTCCAGAAGAGGAGGATAAGAATAAGTAGAGGTCTAGAAAAGGTGAGCGAGAGAGAGGGATGAAGGAAGGAAATCAGATTGTTCAGCCTAATCAACATTGAGAAGATAAACGGTAACAGCCTCGGCTGATACAAGTGAAAACTATCAAGCATTATTCACATTTACCATGGACAGATAAAATAAAGGCTTTAAGTTGTAGCAAGGGCAGTAGAAGTAGGACATGAGAAAAAATATAAAGTGTGAAGCTATCCTACAAAAAGTATGCAGAGTGCGATACTGAAAGTGTAACTCTTTCAACCACATTGTAGCTGTTTGCACACAAACTGGATTAATTCAGCCAAAGATCCTATGGAAAGAAAGCATGTTGTTTGCCCATTCAGTATGTTCTATTCTGTAACTTAAAATATTTTAAATGTTCTTCTATATAAGTTGGGGCAGACTTTATGTGCAAAGCCCACCAGTCTATAAATAAATATTGTTTTAAATAATCCTTAAAAAAAAACAAAACAAAACAAACAAACAAACAAACAAACAAACAAGGAAAACACAAATGTCTTCAAAGATATCCAGGTCATCATGAAACAGATCGTTGCAATTGAAGCATACAGCACACAGGTACAATGGTGGCCTAAATCCATCTCATTTTATGTACTAAACTGAATGGCGCTGTGGGGCTTCAACCTTAAGTGGCAAAATAAATGTGCCATGAAACACTAATGAACCACAATTTCCTGAATGCCAAAGTCCCACTGTGTACAGTATAGCCAGAATCACAGCCTCTGTTCCTTTGGTGGTGAAGATTTAGCAACCTGCAAAGAAAAAATCTCTTGAATCTGTGAATGCACTTCTTCCCACCATGCTCATGGTATTTAAGTTATTTTCCCTTCCATTTACTTTCCACAAAGCTCAGAGGTGGTAGAAACTGCCCCATACTGTGGTTTTCTGCTGTCTTTCATTTATCAGTAGTCTATCAGTATGTTTCTCCCAGGTGAGATATACTCTATTAGCATTTTTGCCAGCTTCTTGTACGCTGCTTTTTTACTGTCTTTATCTAAGTGAGCATTAGAAGTCTTGTTTTCTAGCTGTTTTTTAGGTGCTTGAGCAATGCAAAACTGTATTGTATATTTCCCCCTATAATTAATCAGTATCAGTTTGATCTTCATGAGAGAAAAAAGATCCGAACAGTGCACATGTTTGTCTCTGTTACAGCCTTTAGACTTAGCTGCAAAACTATTTTCTGCGCAGCTTTTGGAAACATCTACATTTATCTGTTGATATTTCTATTCTGCAATAAATTACAATGAAATAATACTGAAGTCCTTAACTACAATTATCTTTAGCAGCTCAATTAACTCATATTTATAAAAATACTTTCATCTAAGGATCTCAAAGACTGCCATTACTATTATCTTCTAAGCTGCATCCCAGTTGCACTGTAGTGTGTATTCCTGAATGACATACTGCTTTGAAGTCTTTAAGCGATACAAGAAAGTCATGGCTTAGGGATGTTTTTGACAACTAATTGCACTTTTTGATAAAACTCTTCCAACTCTGTGAGAACCTAAGTTGCAGTGCTTTCATTATTCTTGGTTCATATTTTATTTAGGCCAAGATTAGGTTGTCACTTGCTCGTCTCCAGTTTCTGACTCTCTGTTAATGTCTTTCAATGTGACCACTGAAACCTGTATTTATATGCAGCATAATTTATTTCTGATTCATTTATGTAATCATCTCTGATATAACTAACTCATTCTGTCTAATGGTTACACTTATATACACGGGGCATAAAGACACTGTCTGATAAGGACCAGCAATGCTTGAAATACAATTAATTGTAGAACAGCATGGTAAGTTGAAAAACTGATTAAAGTGATGTAATCCACCCCCAGCCAGTTCAATTTACAAATTATAGTGGTTCATGTTCTCTGCAGATTCTTCACAGACTCCTACTCCTCTCCCATTGGGACAATACGTTAGGTCAATGATCAACCTGAATTTAAATTCTCTGAAATTGATGTATCATGCAGTACAAATCAGAAGAGAACAGTAAAGCAAGAACAGTAATCAACAGAAATCTTAAGGACCACGTTGAAGTAGGCTACATCTTCTGCTGGTGTAGTATTTAACCCCACCTCATTTCCAGTTTGTAAATAGCAATCGGATGAGTGCCCCCACACAGAAAGGGCACAGGCAGGTGAGCAAGATGCTCAGGAAACATTTTACAGATCTGCAGTCGCCTAGGAACCCAAGCAACACTGCTCAATGCACTGCTGTTTGAAAGACATATTTAAATAGGCAGAGAAGAATTTTCTGGTTTCAGGATGAGGCTTGCCATAGCAAAGACAGCTCAGCTACCAGACAAAGCTTTGCATTATTTAGATCATCTCCCAAATTAACAACAAATAAAAGAGCAAAGAATGAATGAAAAGCACGCAGAGAAATCATCAAACAACAAATGCAAAAAGAAAGAAAGAAAATACTTATTACACAAGATGACATTGCACCAGAATGTATGGAAGGCATTTAAACACAGGTGGCTTAAAAGTGGAACAGAACAGAAAATCTGCAGAGGAAGGTCCATTTGTGGCTTTGAACACAATGCCTGAGGCTTAGTCCCTGGTTCAGGAGAAACCTACTGCAGATGACTGCTGGGAACCGGGACTGTAAATTCCGAGGAAGGACAACACTAGTCTGACTGTTTCTTTGCCCTTCCCCAAAGTATTTGCTACTGCGTGATGATGTAGAAGGGGTGGGCCTGCTGTGACCTCATGCACTATTTCTTATGCTCCACAGAGAGGTTATTCAGCCAAGGGCTCAGTGGCAGTGGTAAATATCTTTCTCAGTTGCCATAATCTGCCCTTCATTTTATATCTCTGATGAAGCAACAGATTTCTAAGAGTTATTTAGGGCTCCTTGAATAAAGTAGCCTATGTATAGTGGGTAACAGTTAACTGGTAAAGTTATTGTTATTATTATTACTGTAGAGAAGATTTCAGTGTAAAAATGTTTATAGAGCCAAGGTTTATACAGTGTGATTTCACATTGCACCACCTACACTAGAATACTCCACTGAATAGAAGAACACAATAACTCTAAGATACGCTGAATCCTGAGGTTTGAATAGCAACTGTAATGGCTCCCTCAGAGCCAAGCCAATTCCAGAGCAAATATATAGCTCGCATTTCATCTCCCAGATGAGACAGGGAAAGGCCAGTAAGAACATTCCTCATAAGCAAAAAGGTTTAAAACTTGAATAGAGACTTTTAAAACTTGCATATATTTTAGATTATTGGTACTTGGCTGCTCTGTAATGAAAGCTATGGTCAATAAATATCTCTGGCAAGAGAAGGATGATCTTTGATATACCCAACAGCTGGGAAGAATATCTCAACACGGGATGTTATCTGGGATATCATCAATTCTTCATTTTCACTCTTCATCATCCACTTTTTGAATAGCATTCTGATCTTTTCTGCCCCAAGTGCCACTGATAATAGTAACAGAAGTATCACAAATTTCCTTGTTTTTTTTATTTTTATTTTTATTTTTATTTTTATTTTTATTTTTATTTTTATTTTTATTTTTATTTTTATTTTTATTTTTATTTTTTTTTCCAAATTTTAACTGCAGCAATGAGATCAGCTTGTATCCATCATGATTTACTTTAGCATCTTTAGCATCTTTTTAAACAGAGGCTGTGACAACTATAGACAACATATAGACTTTAATCAAAATAATGAGAATATAATGCATACATCTGCTTAATACCATTTGTTGCTAGCATTACGAACTGATGCACCACTTCCTTACAGAATTAGCTGAGGTAGGTCCATGTATTACATCATTTGCTTATGAAAGTGATTGAATAAACTTTGGACCAATCCTGCAAGACAGCACCAACCTCCAGATTGCCTGGGAACAGGTCTTCATCTGGTTATACAAAGTTTTAGGGCCTGGTCCAGTGTTTTGAAAATAAAGTATTTTTTAAACCTTTAATTATTCAATCAAGCTTATTTACTTCAGAATGATTATCTACTTGTTTAAATCTTGTGAATACAGTCATTATTCTTCAAGCAATTACAATAAATAAATAAATAAATAAATAAATAAATAAAGCAGGTAAACTATCTGGTTCCTGTAAATAATACATTAATTAAATTTTTCTTCACACAGAATAATTAATTTTGAACAGTAATGCAGCATTATAAAACAATTCATAATAAAAAATGCGCTAATTATAATTCCAAAGCTCATATTATTTTTGAAACTTGTGTTGGCTTTTAGATAGATTATAATAAAAGCAAATTACTGTATGTTTTAATAACATAGTTGTCAAATAAAGCCATAATGCTCAAATGATGACTAACCACAGTGTATAATTCCCTATAAAAGCTAATTGACAATTGATTTTTTTAAATAGTGAAAGAATTCATCATGATTAACACTATTACAATGAAATCCAAAGGAATTAGAAAAGATTTATCTCTAATTGAACATTTCTGCAAATATTAGAACTACTGAGGAGAATAACAAAGTCATTTGGAAACACAGCACCCTCCTCCCAAATTCACGGGCAGAATATGAATTGCACAAGTGCAATGAGGGCATGTTACTTTTTTGCAGGTGCATCATGGTTTACACGCACCATTACAGCATGGTGTATTGTTCTCAGTCCTCAAGCTCTGCCAGCATGCCCTACTTTGGATCATCTTCTCTCTGTCTGCAAATCAGATTTACTCTCAGAAAGAACATTTTTCAGAATGAAGAAAACAGTAACTTTATGGAAGACAAGAAGATGAAAACAAAAGGAGCTATGCAGATAATTTTGAAAGTTAGTTGGCAAGAGGGATGCAAGGATGTGAAGGACATGTGGTGCCTTGCTGATCCCCAGAGCACCCCAATGCAGCAGGCACATGGCCTTGGGGGCACAGAGAGAAGCCATGGGGCTGTGCAGGGGGCAAGTGGGCCAGGCCTCAAAACCCAGCAAGGTTGTGTGCAATGGAAGCTAGCGAGGGAGACAGGGAAAGACCCCTGCTGCCCTGTAAAGTGGGTAATTGGAGCAATAAATTTTCACATGCCATACTAAATATAAAACAGAAAAGCCAGTGAGCATGTTTACTGTGGTGTATCAGCTTGCTCAAGAAACTTTAAACAGCAACTAAAATATAAAGACACCTCCCTTGCCCTAGAGAGTTTTCAACATGCAGCCCCAGTGCTGGGGTGAAGGGCTATTAACAACCTCTGCTAAACCTCAGCAGGGTTCTCATGAGAATCTTCAAAAAGTTGTCACTGTGTGCTGTGTCAGAAGGTACAAGTGACACTGACTACGACATAATAAAAAGGTGAAAGGTTACTGCTGTAGGAGCGCATCAGTCACGCATACTCAAGGCAATTCTGCACAGCCCAAGGGCAGGAGGGTACCCATCTGGCTTCTGAGCTGCTCAAGCTTCTTCTGACTGCTTCAGTACCAGAAAAGCTGCTGGTGTCATTTCTATCCCAATATCCCCTCTTCTATCCCAATACTCAGATCTTTCCCAGCATTTAAATACAAATCTTTTGCTTTGAACATTTTACAGTGTGCATTTCATTCCCAGCTATTGTAATATCAACTTCTACAGTACTAGATTTTTTCCTATTCTGATTAAAATTAAAAATAAATTAGAAAGGATGTTGCTTGCATTATTAAAAAAAAAAAAAAGGCAAATGAGATTGCTCCAGTACATTAATGAGAACATAGAAAAGGCAAGCTGAGTCAGATAAATTAGCAGTTTTGATAGAGATCTCTCAGTTTAGTACAACTACACAAAATTAATGAGGAATATAAAGTCAGGTAACATCCTCTACATAATTCATCCACATTTACCATAGTTGTACTGTGTAGAGGAGAAATGAACTAGTTTTTGAATGACATTTGTTTTCCTTGCACACATCTCCAGATACAATATAAGAGAAAAACATTAGTTTGTTTTGGTTTTAATACTTTACATACTTAACACATTGTTAAGCATCCTAATACTGTAGAGAAGGTCTAGGAAATTCTGTCATTTATCTAGACCCATCAGAAGCTCCCCTACACTAAATAGCAGAAAGAGTTTTACTACAGAATAAACACTACTCCCAGTCTTCTTTTTTTTCCCCACTATCCATTACAAAACTGCTGCAGAATTATTGATGATTTCCTCAGCTGTTAATGGGAATGGCCAAAGATTTGGATTTAATGCCCCCAGCTTACAGATGGCAACTCGGGAACTTATCACCCTATTTTTCATCTGCCTTTATGTAACTAAGCTGACTCTGGCAATGAGTCTAATTTGGTCCCTGAGTACTTGATACCCTCCCTCATTCAGCATAGCAGCACACCTCCATTAAAGTCCTCTTCCTGAGCCTGTGGCATCATCCTGCCTATTCATTCCTCTGCTGATTTTTTTTTTTTTTCCCTGTGAAGAGAATTCTTGATCCTATCTCAAAGTGCTTACAGAGTTTTCTTTCTCTCCTTCTGCTTTCATCCTCCTCCACACCTATCATGATGCATTCCCTTCCAGACCCTTCTTCAGTGTTACCTCCTAAGGGCTGTATCGCAAAGACAGAGCAAGAAGGGGAGAGCTGGCAAGACCATGTTTCAGGAGCTTTGGTCTGTTGCTGGATCTTCCTCTGAAACAAGCACTCATTCATCTAAATTGGAAATTACACATGAATATACCGGTTTTAACAAATTCCTAAAAATATGGAGGATCAGCTGGTGTTTCTGAACATAAAGCAGGGAGTGTTGGGTGCCTGGAAACCTGGTACTAAAAAGCTAAGTTGCCCTGAGAACTTGGTTTAAGCTGAAAATATTAGGCATCCATCATCACAAAGCTGGGAGCTTTGAATTAAAACTTCGAGTTATAGTTTGGTTCCCAGCACAATGGTTTAGGCTTCCTGGCTCCAGCAGATTGCATTGGAACACAGAACTAAAACACCTCTGGCCAAGCTGGCAGAGCCTAGAAGCTGTATTCTACATTAGTATGTGCAAACACAGCAGCCAACAAGCTCTGTATGTAAATGAAACTGACTCAAAAAAGACTTAACTTCATTTAAAACAAACAAAAAAAAAAAAAAAAAAAGAAAAGAAAAACAAAGAAAAAAAAAAACAACTGATTCAGTTATTCAACAAAACATATCTCAGCATGCAATTTTGAGATAAAGGGCCAAAATGTAACAGAATGCACACCATTGCCTGTTCAAAAGCCAGATTGATAGGGATCCGAAACACCCACAGAAGACTAATAATCCATTTATTGTCCAGGGACAGTTAGAACTGTCAGATCCTTTGGGAAAAATGTATAGAACTTTGTACAACATATGTAACCTTAAAACCATAATCCTATTTACTATTTTCCATAAAACAAGAGCATGAGAGTATTTGTTTAAATGAAAAGCCACATGTATCCTCATGAGCTATGCACAAGTGGATAATGACAGCCAGGCTTCTAGACCTCCTCTCCCTGAACAGCTCCTGGGAACTGTCTTTGGTATGAAAAGTACCAAATAATTCATGTTGATTTCTCTTTTTTGCATGTACTATTGCATCTGGCAGTGCACCCAAGGAGAATGATCCCTGGTTTAAATCTATGATTTATGATAAATACTGGGTAATGCTTAAAAAATAAAGCAAAACCAAAACAACACAATACAGAAATTGTTTCTGTCAGAAAACAGTAGTGAAGGGAGAAGTTTATTAAGCTTAGTTAAAAGAAAGCCAGACACTGAATAAGGCTTCCATCCATTTAGAATAATGATAGTTATCTAATACTACCATTCCTTGTATTTCAAATATATTACCCAATGAAATTGGGAGAATAATGTTTTTCTTTATTTGGTAAAAGAAAAAGGTGCAATGAGTAACAGTATTTCCTAGTGTAGGACACAGGTGCTTGGGTAGCCTTATTGTACCCCGTTAGTGGAACCAACACAACGACCTTGTTAGAAGTATGGTGTGATAACCCACGGACAAAACTGGAATATTCCAGATTTACATTAAGTTGGGTGCCAGTTTCAGCTCGTGTGTCTGTGCATGCTCATGCATACACACATTAGAGAAATGAGTCATTTACCCCAAGCAATGCTCATGTGGCTCTCACACTGAGAGATAAATATGGATGCAAATAGAAATTTCTAGTTTGTGTACACGGTTGCATACAGGAGAAAATCAGACCTGCTATGTCACATGAATTACACATGTGACAGTCCACACTCACACTTCCACATTTAGATTTTGTTTTCATTGTTCCCTGTAGGTTTTTTTTCTCTCTATAATTAGAGTTAATCACATTTCAAAGTACCAAGATAATTATCTCCATGTCAAATTAGCTGTTTTCAAATGAAAGACTATTTCTGCTTAATTTTTTCCGATCTTGAAAGCAAAGCAGTGATCCCCAGATCTTTTATGTCATTTCTTTATGAACATTGGGTTACGATAAGCTACTTTCTGAACCACTGCTTGAATGCAATTTATTTTACATAGCTTTGCATAACAAAATAGCATTTTAGATAACTTATTCAAAGGGCAGATACTAATTCTCTGAAGACTTCATTAAATCACTCTTTTCATGTTAAATTAATGTGCCAAGTTAATTTTGGAATAAACAAACCAAGATATTTAATTGCTTTGTGATAAATACGTACTACTTATAAATTTTTTCATGTAGCTTTACATTCTAGAATTCCATGTATTTCAGTATGCCTCTAGAGAGATTTAAATTTGTACAGATTTGACTGGTATACACAAAAAGATACACTAAATGGACCAGTATCTCTGTGTGCATATCAGACCTAACTTCCTCTTTGATAGTCATTTTGTATCCCGTATTTTCCTAAAGTATGAATAAATGACAGGAGGGGTTTTCATGGGAGATGTCAGTTCTAGACACATTAATGGGAAAAAATGAAGAATAATGATCAGCTCTTTACCAATGGGAACTAAAGTTATAAAATGCAACTGCATGAGATCAAGGCAGACAAACTTCTGAACTGAACCCTGATTTATTCTATCTTAGATTTCACAAGAGCACTGCTCCTTTCTGCCCCCTTAAGTAAATGTAAAGGTACACTCCAAAACTGCATCATACAAAATACAATTAGCAGGAAACTAGTTCAACTGATTTTTTAATTCAAGTTTCAGAAAATAGTCACCTTTACATGCACAAAGTCAAACCAAAACATAACAGAACCCTTGTTCCCAGTTTTAGGGTTCCTAAGACGCTCCATGTGGTTACTTCATGACTGCAAGTGCTCCTTTGGATATTTATCACCAGGTAAGCAAAAACGAGCCCTCGTAAGACTGTGGTTAGAAAGATAAGTATGCACTGCTAAACAGTAACTAATGCCACATCTTTAATAAGCGGGAAATTTCAATGAGCTTTACTTGTACAAAATAAGCTGGCAGACCAGAAACAGTTGTTTACTAAGACTTATAAGAGAAAGTTTTGACTTGAGACTGGAGAACCATACTGTAGTGATGGCTGCACTTTGACAGCCATCACTATAATTATTTCTGTAACAATATGGTTGGATGCATATTTTACTTTATTTCTTGGTAATATTTCATGTTATTTTTAAAGGATACAAAAATACATTGAAAGACTAATATTTCATGCTGATTTATGCAAGCACAATGTTGGAATTAAGGCTCTTTGATCTTTTATTCTGATAGGGTTGTAAAACATTCTTGGGACTTATTTCAATCCTTTCCTGTCTTTTAAAGAAAATTAGACTCATGCTCAGCTAGAATAAATTATTTCATTTCTTCAGCTACCAGTGAATAACAATCTTCTCATTTAGGGTAGTTTTTCAGCTTGTACAACAAAATGGGGAAGGAACACCCAAGTTGAACTGTCGTATGGATATTGATAGCATGTTTTTAATTAAAAAATGAATTATTTCATAGTTTTGGAGCTGATATATTTCTTGTATAGCCACTATAAGAAACAAGGGTGAGACTTATGTTTATGGAATTATTTTTCAGACTTTGGAAAGAAATTGATGCTGATCAGTTGCTAGATTGATTCTTAGTAGATACAAGGTCAAGGAGAGCTTCCCTTCCTTGTATATCCATACCATATGATCATACCACAGCATTTATTGCCAGTTAGAGAGGCTCCAGCCCAGGTGTGGATAGGTACAAGGCACCTGTGTAGGAGTGCAAGGAAGAAGGAAGCCAGAATCTCATCATCCTCCTCAGATTTATGATGTCCTTGTAGTCTACCAGCTTCCTAGTAGCTAATATACTAAAACCATCCATTTTACTTTGCTTTTCTGTATGACACTCATTGTACTCTATGGACACTTACTGCACTAAAATATGCAGGGAACACCTACTTGATGGATCTGAGACTTACTGAAGCATGATCTACATGCTTTGTTTGGGGCATTTTCAAGTATATTAAAAAGAGCAATGAGTTTCATGACTAATTGTCTTATATAAAATGCTGTATTTTATTAATGTAAGTTGCATTTGTGAATGTTCAGTGAATTTTGTTAAAGGACAGGAAAAGAATGGAGTAAAGACATTTCAGACTTCTTAATAGGATACACAAAGTAGTTTACTTTTTAAACTCTTTCAGGAAGAAATATAATCAGCATTGTCACAGATAGCTTTCATTCTTTTGAAAAAGAATGAAAATGTTAAGCACAGACTTAAACCTTTAAATCCAAGAGTACTAGAGCTCACCACATCCCCGCAGTCAGTACCTAACAATTCAGTGTCATCTAGACATTGCTGAAAGTGAAGTACCTGCTTAAGTGCTTCATTGACTCTGGCTGAAACACTATGTATGGGGAGATCCCAGCTGATACCAACCCGCTGTTTACACAAATATTTGTACTTCTGCACAAATAAACAAGAATTTGTAAAAATATTTATTTCTCTATTGGTAGAAATGTGTGTGTACATGCTTAAAATCTGGGGATTTTATGAAAAAAGGAAAACCAGCTTGTTCTCCATCTTCCAAATGAAACCATGCACATAAAGCAAACCGTGTACTCTTAGTGGAGTGCACCTATAGGAATGCAGCTTATTCAGATGAAAGGGTTAAGCCCCCAGTCCATTTTCAATGCTTTAAAATTCTTTTTTCTCTTGAGGATAAAAAGTCATTGTTTCTCTGAATGAAAAGGAAGAGGGGAGAATAGACGGTCAAAGCAAGAAAAGTATACATGGTAATATGTGAACAGGTCCTGATCAGCATCCAATTGTGAACACAGGCATTTCTGAATGGGATGAAAATTTGATGATAGGTTGCATGTGCAATTGAGCGACACAAATACCTTATTCTCAGCTACGCTAAGGGCCAAGGCTGCACTTCTGAAAATAATTATTTTTTCTGAATACACAATTTTGAGGGTCATTGCCCATAAATTGCTGAAAATGCTCTCTCTGGGAATCTAGACTTATTTGTTTGGCCATGAGTTTCTATTTCACATTGCAAGATAAGGCCTATTTGCTGTTATTGCCCATCACAATGTAATCAGCTTCTGTTATTATCATCGGTTTATTCATTCTTCTGTAGCATACTGTGCTGTGCTCAAGTTCAATCAGAAGAGATTTACTGTAGGAATGACTTGTTTGTTGATTTGTTTGTTGCCCCCCCTTCTCCTGAATGGGGTGTGCATGAAGGTGTGTAGGTGCACCACAACATCGTGATGGTTTCCTAATCCTAAATTGATGTCGCTTCTGGAAAAGTCTTTAAACTGATGCTGAACTATAGTATCTAATTCTCCTTTTGCAAGGTAGGATTAATTCCTAGCAGTTTCCGTCTCTTCACATGAACTGAAACTGTTTCTATGTAGGATAAACAAAGCAAGGAAATGAGGGCACTGCTGCCTACACTTGGGAAATGCTGCTGAAGGCAGCAGGCTGGGGCCAAAGAGAAACTAAATTCTCCTGCAAGCAGTTGTCCTGCGGAGAAGGTTAGCCATGAGACAGCCTGGCTGAGGAAATGGAATCTTCTGCTGTATATCAGTTTTAAAAAACAAACAAACGACAACAACAACAACAAAACCATAAACCTTCTTTCTTACATTTTCAGTTGCCCAGGCACA